>NC_062967.1:7156569-7262814 GCF_023119035.1 Salvia hispanica | reverse complement strand
AATAATTATAAATTATTGCCTAATAATGTACAATATACAGGGAATAATGTATAAAAAACCATAGAACAAATTAATGTTATACATTGTGCACACTAAAATGCATATAACTGAACAAATAATGTAAAAAAATTAATTTATAATGCACGATTTTACCACCGGATTTTTACCGAAAAACTAACGTTGAAAGATGAAAGAGAAGAAAGAACGATGAAAGAGAAAAAAAATCTGGGAGAAGAAAAAAACCGATGCAATATTTGGTGAGGAGAAAATTATGGACTTTCCATAACCACCAATATTGTCATTCCCTAAAAAGCCCTTTTCCATATTTTTAATTAATAAAAAATGTATAATCAGGCCTTAATTTCGGCCATTAGATGTTAAGAATGAATGGTTGAGATTAAAAAGGAAAAAGCATATAAAATAGGAAAAGCATATGAATACACCTCTATATATATATTTCACATTCAGATATATATGGAGGGAGTGGATCCCCTGCTGTGGAGAAAACACAGCAGGGACTACTGTGTCACCAAACGACAGCGTTTCACCAACTTTTACAAACTTATCTCTATCCAAATTACTTTAACTCTCGGTGCCCTGACCATTCCATTATAATCATTATTTTAGTGGTTTAAGAATTACGCTGAACTATTAGTCACTACTCCTAAATAACACCATTTCATTATTATCATTATTTTAGTGATTTACGCTGAATAATTATTTCACTATTAAAATGACGATTAATTATTAGTGTTGGACTAGTCATTATAATTTACGGATTGTTAATACTAACTAAAATTTCATTAATTAATAGTATTCAGCTACAACTTACATGCTTATTTTAATATTAGTATTTTAAGTATTAATATTATGGTAAGTTAATTTTAAACCATAGTTAGATGTCATCAGTTGCAATCGGGATTTATCAATTGTAATTATAATTTATTTTAACTAAAACTTTATCAAATTCAGCAAGTAGTTTTATATTTAAATGTGTTAATCTCAATTATCATAACTTTCATTAAATTTTAACTAATTCATAACTTTGAAACTTCAATATAACATTTCAATTTTCTCAATTGTCTTATGATGGTTAAACTAAAACTAATGGAAAAATCAAAAGTATGATATGACAACAAAACTATGTATTCTTATCAAATTATTTTAGTTAACACTCTAAATATAGTAATTTTAATGACAATTATCTCTTAAATCGTTAACTTTCAATTATAAAATGCTAATTTACACTAAAATAATAAATAGAAAGTTTCAATTATTTAAAAAAAAAATTAGTACTAGCACTTCCCCATCTCATGTTACTTGCATTTTTTAGGTCGTAAATTTAGATTAATTTTCTAATGTAATTAAATTAGTATTTTAAGAATAATGAAAGAACACTTATTAAAGAAATACTTAATTAATTCTAATATATTAATTAAATATTCTAATTATCACTTAAAATATTAATGGTATAAGTAGTTTCGGACAAACTGAAATTGATAAGTGCGAGTAACATGTGACGGAGGAATTATATAAAATTTGAGATTAACACATTTTACTATAAAACTACTTGCTGAATTTGATAATGTTTTATAAAAATAAACTACAACTACAATTGATAACTCCCGATTACAACTATTGAGTGATGACATCTAACTATGATATAAAATTAACTTATCATAATATCTTAAATAATACTCCGTAAATTATAATGACTAATTCAATACCCCTAATGAATTTTTATTTAATAGTGAAATAATAGTTCAGCGTAAATCATTACAATAATTACAATGGAATGGCCATGCAGGGTAAAGGAATGATATAAAATTTGAGGAAGTATAAGTTTGTAAAAGTCAAGTGAAACGCTGTCGTTTGGTGGCACAGCAGCCCCTGCTGTGTTTTCTCCACAGCAGGGGATCCACTCCCTATATATGGAACTCTATTATTTGTGACTTGTGAGTGAGTAAACTTGAAACAAAAATGATTTCTTGATCAGGTTTTTCAATCCACTTGGGATGGCTCCAGTTATTTCTCCAGTGGGCTTTGGTCTTCTTGATAGAGGCTTTCCAGTGGTATGTGTGTACACTATTTTGATTTTATAATCTTCTTGTTGACTAAAAATATTGGCTAGTGATGAGCTAACTAAGTGGTTTTCAGGCTGGAAGATGTGTAGAAATTGGCATTCCAATACTTCCCTTCTCTTGCAAGATTGCCGCCAGCTCTTCTTGCTCGGCCTCAATGTAGGAGCATTTCCTCCACCATCCGGAAACCATACACTAGGGACGACAGGTTGCTCCCGGAGTCTGTTATGGCAAACATATCAGAAACACCGCATTCTATAAAGTCTAATGCTGCATCAACAAAGCAAGCAACAACATTCATGCAACTCATAGATTTTGTGTTTTAAAAAAGAAACGTTCAGTTAGTGAGAGTAGATCCTCTTTTGTTACCACATTGGGTCAGAGACTAATGAGACGAAGCATCCTCGATTCACCCCCATAGATTTGTAATCCAGCAAGACAAAGTAATTCTTCTCTCTTACTGCAGCCACTGACAATGCATAAGCAACAAGACCAAGGGAGAGATGAGAGGGGTTTTGTATATATTCCAGTGAAGGGAGAATATGTTGTTGGCTTATTTGACAAAGTAACTCTCATCCCACATCGAAACCAGTGAATAATGATATGGATGAAGAGGACTATAAAATGAGAAGGTCCTTGGCTTTAAAACTCATACCTTTCTCGGCCTTTTGGCTAAGATCAAGTGTAGTATCTGTTCTTATCAGTTTAATATCTGATATGTGGGTCAATGACTCACACGATATTAAATTTATTTTTTGAGGGGGAAGGCTCGCCAAAGTAGCTTGCTGCTTGGGCCTTCGAGTGTCGTCCATGCGTTGCACTACTGCTTGGGCCTGGCACACCCCACCAATTTTAGTTAAATTTATGACTATTTGGGATTTTGTTTACTTTGAGAATTTAAAAGAAATCTTAATCAAGCAAATCTAGCCAATTTAACGTCTCCATTGTGCAAACTATTCTTCTTGCTTTTCCAAGATAACAATATTTACCATGTTTGACTCAAACTTTGCTTTTGGTAGTTGGAATATATACCTAAACCGATGACATTATATAAAGGACAGATTAAAGAAAGCCTCCAATCATTTGTTGAGAGAATTCAATGATTTGAGATACAAACTTACAACTCACATAGATAATAAGTCCAAAATCATTTGTGTAATGGGTGTATAAACTAATGTCAACCAGCTCTTGGTTCGGAACCAACAGAAATACAGTTGTCTATAGCCAATTAGAGAGAGAAGTCAACTTCCAACCCAAGGCGGAGAAGAAGTCATTTCGAGAGCGACAGGCTAAGCAAATCCTCTGTTTTTTTCATACTTGTTTATCAATAGTGGAACTCCACCACCACCCCCTCACGCTTCTCCTTCCCATTAGCCAATAAAAGTATGCCATGTAAATTGTAAGAGAAGGCTAATGGATCAAGAATTGAGAGATAGCAACAAAGACTCATGTGACAGTCCAAGAAAGTTGGAAACTGTGATTGCAATAGGAGGCAGTAGTGAGTTAGAAGGTCGAAACAAGTCATCAGTGGTGGATTTGGAGAGGGGGGAGGCATGTTCGTCTGGCTCGGTGGATGAGAGGGTTTGTAGAGTATGCCATTTGAGTGCAAAGGAGATTGGGAAGAGCGGGCTTGAGTTGATCGAGCTTGGCTGCGGATGTAAAGGCGAGCTTGGATTTGCTCACTTGCAATGCGCCAAGGCTTGGTTTAGCGTTAAGGGGAAGAGGTGAATAATTCTGTCTTTTACCTTATATGTTTAGTTTGATTATTGATAGTTATCAGATATTGCTGCTATGGTTTATGCAAAATTTATGGGATTGTAGATTGTGTGAAATATGTGGAGAGGCTGCAACGAATATAAGTGGTGTTGGCGACAGCGGTTTCATGGAGGAGTGGAGCGAGGGGAGACGAGGAGGCGATGAGGGCGACGTCAGCGTATCGTATGGAGGCGGACGATGTTTGCAGGGGCAGCCACTTTGTAATATCTTGATGGCTTGTCTAGTTTTAGCATTCATTCTCCCTTGGTTTTTTCCTGGGAATTTGTTCTGATTTTATCTGCATTGAATTTGCCTGTTCCTGTATAGTAATCAAACAGTCAGCAGCTTCAATTTGATTCTTGATATTGTCTTCAATTCAATCAGGAATCTTTACAGATCAGCAATAATGGCAATATCAAATATTATATCAGCTTGTTGAAACTAGGTATGTGTATAAAATATTTTAAAAATCTAAAAAAAGAAATAATTTAACATCTTATATGTTCTACTATAAAAATACATAGATCTATATTTTCACAAATTTTTTATTAATTGTGAAATAAACCATATATAGTACGAATCTTATAATTATAACTCACATTTATGTCTACACGTAATTCAACCTCAACCTCAATCGAAAATATTTTATCAATTGCTCGTTCGTCTAGCATAAATAGATGAAAGTCATAGATATGTTATACTTGTCTAGTATAAACAGATAGAGAAGTTATTCTTATCCAGGTAGATAAAGAGGCAAAGTTAGTAAGTTTTGTATGATGAACCTCATCGTCTATATAAAAAGATAGGTTTGTGATTCAATTATTACCCTTTCCCTATTTAAAAAAGGAAAAAAAAGAAGAAGATGATTTGAGAGATGAAATTAGGTGGCAAACTTGAGTTTCCAGGCAAGCATAAGATTAAATTGATTTGGGGTCCCCATGTACTAAATGGACCAAATGATTACTGGACATGCCCATAATAAGTTGTTTAGACGAATGATATCATCCACTTATGCACTCGTGGCATTTCTGTCTCTACTGTCACACAAATAGAATAAAGGGGTATAAATTTTCTAAATTAAACCTAATTGTATTGTCAGGTTCAGTTAAGAGGCATGGAATTTTTGGAAAGATTAATTATAGTTTAATGTAGCGGCAAAATTGTTTAATCTTTTAAAAATGAATAATAGAAAACCCCAATAACACTAGGAAGTGGATAATATTTTAAACATGGCAAAAGGTCCATATCATCATCTGTATAGTCAAATATTATTGCGACCAATAATAAATCCTCGTATATCTCAACTGGGCTCTACTTTGATTTTCAATGCACATCATAAAAATTTATTTAATGTAAATTAAATTAAAATATAAGAACTCGAAATGGAAAATAATACTCCTCGCAAGTAGACACCAAAAATGATCCCACATGCATATACCCAAACAATAATAGTACTACTAAGGTAAGGTTGGTGGGTAGAATTCAATAAGAAGCAAGATAGATATGATTCTTTGGAGAGTTATTTAAGTGAAGTTAGATAAATGAATTCATGCCCTACCCATTCAAGACATGAATCTAAGACTTGAAGAAAAAACCTCCTCAAAAAGCCATACACACCTAATATTGCACGCCATCCTTCATTATGCATTTATAGGGGATCCAACACTTTGGCCCCAAACATAAACAATTAAATTTTCTTGCAAGGGAAATAAAAACTACTGCATCTTCATAAATTCAATGAATCACAGTATTGAAGAAAAGGGCCAGATCAAAGTAAGAAAACCAAAGGCTGAAATCTGCAACAAAAGCAGATTCTTGCATGTATACAATACATAAACAAAGCTGAACAAGCTAGTACTTTTTTAGTCATTTTTTTACTATTCTTTTTCACCTCTTCTCTACATCACAAGTAAATGTCGGAGCAGAAATCAGCCTTTCAGCTGAAAGCAATAAATTAAGGAAAAAGTAGTCAAACATAGTCACTAAAGAATCATCCTTTCTCGTAATTCTTTTCGCCAAAATAAATCATAGAAAAAACAAACTCAATAAACCCCTAAACCTAATCAACCAAGATAAAAAAACATTCAATCTCATTTACAGCATTTAGATAAAAGAACCAAGAAAACAATCAAAAACACAATCGAAGAAAGCCCAATCGCAACACCAAGAACAACCTTACTCGGCCCATTGTGATGCTTCTTCTCCACCACATTGTCATCATCCTCATCATAGTCATCATCGGAGCCATCGCTCGAATCATCCGCCGACGAGCCCTTCGCCGGCGGCGGCGACAGCGGCAGCCCGTGCTTATCACAGGCAGCGATCCCAAGCTTCAATTTTGACCCCAAAACCGTGTGATTGTAGCAAAGATTCGAGTTTTGACCCACCTTGAACACCTCCAATCCCTTTATAAACGTGGCATTGAAAGGCAACACGCCGTGGAAGGAATTGCTCGCGAGATTCAAGTACTTTAGCTTCTTCATGTCTCTGATGAAATTGGGGATTGTTCCGTTGAGCTGATTGGAGCTCAGATCAAGATGCGTCAGCCAAGGCAATGCTGCTAACGATTCCGGGATCGGGCCGGTGAGGGAATTGGAGGAGAGGGAGAGATTCTGGAGAGAGGTCAAGTCGCCGATGGTGGGAGGGATGGGTCCGTTGAGGGAATTGGAGGAGAGATTGAGGTGGGCGAGGTTGTCGAGGAGGGTGAGGGAGGTGGGGATTTTGCCGATGAGGTGATTGGAGGAGAGGTCGAGGGAGGTGAGGTTGGGGTGCCAGTGTTTGGGGAGGGGGCCGGAGAGGTTGGTGTGGGAGATGGTGAGGGAGTGGAGGGATTTCATGGGGGAGAGGATGATGGAGGGGCCGCTGGCGGAGATGGGGACGGAGGAGACGGAGAGGTGGGTGAGGTTGTGGAGGCGGCTGAGCCAGACGCCGGTGAGCTTGTGGAGGCTGTGGAGGCAGGTGAAGGAGAGGAGGTTGGAGGAGAGTTGGGAGAGGTCGACGGATGGGGGAGACGGGGCAGTTGGAGAAGGTGAGGGAGGTGAGGGTGGAGAGGGATTTGAGGGCGGAGAGGGGGAGAGGGCGACGTCGTCGGAGCAGTTGGCGAGGGTGAGGGAGAGGAGGTGGCGGAAGGGGGAGGAGGAGTCGCAGGAGGCGGTGGGGGAGGAGCAGGGGTTTTTGGAGGTGGGGAGGTTGAGGGATTGGAGGGCCAGGAGTTGTTTCGGGTCGAGGGGGGAGGAGGAGGAGGGAATGGGGGGTAGCAACCCGGAGGTGGCGTGGTGGAGGAGGAGGAGGAAGATGAGGAGGAGGGGAGAAGGATCTGGTGCCATCCGGTCTACGGAGTGGAAAAAGATTTAGTATGTTGGTTTGGACAAAAATTGTCTTGTGTTTTATGGAGGGAGGAATGATGAGTGATTGAGTGAGTGACAGTTGGTGTGAGGTAATAATACCCCTGCTGTTGTTTATACTTACATAACATAAAATGAAGAAAAACTGTCCAAAAAATAGGAAGCTATATATTCAATTAATAAATACCTACCTAAAATATTACTACCAACTTTATTAGTGCTCCAAATTCCATTGTTTATACAAAAAAATAAAATTATTTGTAAACAATATAAATTTCAATGCATAATTTATAAAATACTATGAAATAAGAAAATTTGTGTAAAATATGAGAGGGGAGAAAATATAGGGAGAAAATTTTCATAAATAAAAATGGACTAATTTGATAAGAACATCTTAAAAGGGATTTTGGGACTGCACCGACTCGGAGGTGTGTGGTGCGGTGTTGTCCGTTGTAGGCGCTGAGAGGGCGTCGGGTGGGACTGGATGGAGCGCGCTTCCCATAGCAGGCGTGATGCCACTGCCAAGTGGGGGTGGGGTGGTATTAGTACTTCCTTAGTTCCACGTTATTAGATGTGTTTCATTTTCTGCACTTATTTTTAGAAAAATAAGTAAAAAATACTTAGAATGTAGAAAAAATAAAATAACAAAGAAAATGATGAAAGTCTCTCTTAAGATGAGTGGGGGGAGTATGATTTCTTTTGAATTGAAGGATTATTTTTTTTATGTATTTTTATGAAATCATCTTATTAGTATATTATTATATGATTCAATTTTATAAATTAGTTGGTAATAAAAAAACAAAAATATAATTAAAAGTTATAGTATCTATGAAAATTAAAAATTGAAGGAAATGATGACACAACAAAAAGAAAGGTATAGCTAAAGAAAGATATAGCTAACATAATAAGAGGATGGCCTAAGGGATTAATATATGTATGTAAAAACATGCTTAATAATGTTTCATTTAATACTTTCATAACTAATATGTTCATGAAAAAGTGTACAAGTAAGGGTAATTATGTCATTTCCCAGTTAAGTGACAATTTCAAATATAATCTGCTTTGCCAAATACCATTCGGAAAAATTATCTATCCTTATCCTAACACAAAGCCCATGTTTAATAGCACCAAACGTGTCCAAAGAATAAAAAGCTAGATGCACACAGGCCTACACAGCAAATCAACAATATTGGAAATTTTGTGTAAACCTAAAAGTATCAATTCAATTTCATAAAATCATGTAGGTCAATGATGAGTCAAATGCAGGTTCAACACTTTAGTTGGATACTATAAAGAGTGCTATAAAATAATTTAAATTAAATCATCTCAAAACTAGGAAACGGACATTTAGAGGAGTAATTATTTAGCTAAACATAAGACTGGGATACCTACCGTTAGAGGTCCGAAATCGATATTTATCTGTGTTTCTTTATATGAAAATTGAAAATAATGTGACGGCATTTATTACCGATAATTAATATTCCTAAAATCGATGATTAATCTACTATTATTGCTTCACACAATCATGACATTATGAAGTAGTACTAGTAGAATAGTAACTCCCCATATTGAATTCAGGCGGGTGGTGTGTGACTTAGAGTAATTAAAAAATTTCAACCTCAACTTTCATTATTGCGGTAGAAAAATCAAGTATTCCCACTTCTACGATTATGATAGTGAGTGTAGGGGTCTCAGTTTAAAAAAATAAATAAGAAGTAAATAGACATAATACTCCATAAATATATTTTTAAATATTAATCTTTGAATAAAACGTGAGTGGCATAAAGTTAGTAAAATATGAAGTCAATTATCAAATATTAAAAATAAAATTAGTAGATGGGCAAAAGTAATGAAATGAAATGATTATTAGTTGACGAAAGGAATACATTTCAACACATTGTAAGTCTTGGACGAATCTATGAGGAATTCACAAGGGGCAAATGCCCCACTTAGAAAAAATTTATATATACTACTTTTAATAGTTAATTTTAATTTTTTTAAAATATCCAAATGTTTGCCCCTTCTTAACGTAATAAAATATCTTTATGTATATTCTTGTCCCACTTATGTAAAATTCCTGGCTCCAGTCTTATGAATTAAAAAACTCAACTATTAGTTGGGTTTGCAAGCGTTGAAGTTCGGAATTCAATCTATCTTAAATGAATGTAGCTCTCCTAGGAATCAAGGGATTAATTGTTTGACAATCGGATTAATTGTTTGACAATCGGCTGAAGAGATAATTCAAAAAACCAAAAAATAACATGCCTGAGATTAATTGTCTGACTATCAAAAGAAGAGATAATTCGAAAAATAATCTGACGTGCAACTATCAACGTTGGAGTAGTGGTTACTAGGAGTGGCAAATCGTGCGTGTTGTGTTGTTGTCGTGTCGATCACCATTCTTTGAAACCCGCGTAAGAAGAAATTGTCCCTTCAAACCCACGTATTCACATTAAACTAAAACAGTAATCAATCTGAGCAAGCATGCCGATCATCATTCTCTCACAAAATAAAAGTCTCAAAAATCTGAATTACTATCAACTTATAAAGAGTTCCCATTATTGGTGGCGGCAAATTTGAAAGAGCTTCCTCTCTAACAATCAATGGAGATGCAGCTGGCCGCAGCCGCCGACGCATCATTGGTGCTGACGAAGGGGTCGATCTTCACCCATATCAGAGAGAAAACAGACGCCAGAAGCACCGACCACAGCACAACAATGGTGGGGGTCCGATTCTGCCGCCCCATCAGACCTTTCAGGAACGGATACAGATGCAGAATCACCCAAAACGCGAAGAACACTTTCCCGAACAGCGGGCCCCACGACTCGTACCCGCTGTTCAGCGCGTCTGAGAATCCGGCCACCACTCCGACCAGGTTCATGATCAGGATCGTCGTCGGCGGGATCAGCACCGTCGTCCACTTGAATACATACAGATCCGCAAACTCCCCGTCGTCCGCCGCCTTCGCCGTCACCGTGAAGTTCGTGTCCACCCCCGCCAGCATCTTCAGGAACCCCTGGAACACCGCGAAGAGATGCGCCGACACGCCGCCGATCACCCAGAACTGCTCGTTACGCCACAGCGCCTCGATGCTCACGCCGCTCCACCGCAGCTCGATCACGCTCGTCAGGATGATCGAGATGAAAAGCCCTAGAAACAGCACGCTCGCCAGATTCGACAGCTGAAATCGTCAATTCAGATCTAATTAGGGCTAAATTGAGCAGAATTGGGGCTAAATTGGAAACCCTAGCCGAATTGAATTACCGTGGGGATGATGAATTTGCCGGTGACGAGGCATATCGCGGGGAGGGTGCAGTAGGCGACGAGAGGGAGAGAGGTGAAAGGGTAAACGATGGTGTTGATGTAGGCGAGGCGTTGCAGCCATCTGAGGCGGCCGGCGCCGAAGCCGTACCACAAGGGGCAATGTCTGCTCAGGAAGATCTCGACGGATCCCAACGCCCATCGCAGGACCTGGTGCAGCCTGTCCGACAAGTTGATCGGCGCCGATCCCTTGAAAGCTGGCCTCAAAGGCATACAGTAGATTGATCTCCAGCCGCGGCATTGCATCTTGAATCCCGTCAGAATATCCTCTGTAACCGACCCGTAGATCCAGCCGATCTCCTTCCCCCATGCCGTCTTCTCTTCATACCCGCACCCGATCACATGGATTGCTTCTCTGATCAGCGTTGATGGATTCGCGGAATCAGCCACTCCTCCGTTTTCCAGCAGTGTCGACTCGATGAAGACGCTAGACAGCCCGAAGGTCTTCTCGAAGCTCATCTGGGAGATGAGCATTGACCTCTCGTGCTCATCGTAATCTGCAGAAGAATCATAAACATGATGAGCTTCAGTTGCTATGAAATGAAATGAAAGGAAACGTAATGAACTGACTGTCGATTTCTCTGAGGTTGAAGATGGCAGCGTTGAGGTCTTCTCGTTTGGCATCACGATACGTCTCTGCGAAATCCTTCTCCTTCGCGGGCTTCTTTCTACGACAGCAGCAGCAAGACGACGACGATGACTTGGCAGGCAGAGTGGGTAGATTTGAAGGGCCATAGCCGTAAAGGGCTTGTCTGTTGAAGACACATCCTGTCCCGACATACACTGGTCCTTGAATTCCATCCAATCCTTTCATGTTCACCTGCAAGAATACAAGTGAATTTCTAGACAAGATTGTAGTAGTAAGGATTTAGTTAATGAATGGAGAAGGGTCATTACGTCGAAGAAAACTGTGTTACGGTTGGCATATCGATCGCTCTTGTCAATGCCATCGAACCTCTGGGGGAACTGAACGTAGCAGACGTCGCGGCCGACTTGAGGATCCATGTAGAAACACATTGCCTCACGAATAGCCTTGCTGTTGTTCACGTAGTGATCACAATCGAGATTGAGTATATACGGAGCATTTGTTAGAACAGCAGAAACTCTTATCTGAAACAAGATTATCATCAGCATTGTCATCATTCTCTTCGATTGGAGATGAAAGATAGTAAAAACGAGGCCATACCAGAGCATTTTCTGCACCAGCCTTCTTGTGATGTTGGTAACCAGGTCTCTTCTCTCTAGAGACATAAACCAACCTCGGCAGCTCATTGCCATCGGTATCATGTGCGCCCGTGTTTCCCAAAAACACCTAAGATCAAACATGGTTTCGACAATGTAAGTTGATATTGGTGTTGCAAGAACATATTTTATGAATGGGAGTAGTAGATGGAACCTGAATCATTCCGGGATGATCGCGGGGGTTGTTTCCAGGCCAAGATGTTCCATCAGCCATGATCCACCCTTCATCTGGTGTTTTCTGGGCCTTTGCTACTAAAGCATTAATCCGAACTTTATACTCTTCGTAGTCTCTCTGTAACACAATAGAACAAATGATGATTTTCGAGATAAATCTATTGGAAAAGAATGATTCATGCCAAAGAATTGATCACTTACCTTCATTGCTCTGCGTTCCTTGACAAAGGAAGGTTGGATTTTATCCTTCAAGTAGTCGATCTTCTGTGAGAAGTAGAATTCCGGGGCACGAGGCTCAATGGCAAATTTCTTGCAGAAGGGCACCCATTTTCTTGCAAAATCAGCCGTCTCTACAAGGGACTCGAAGGTAAGCATGGCTGCACCATCATCAGATACATAGCAAGAGACTTTATCAACTGGGTAATCCACTGCGAGGATCGAGAGGACTGTGTTTGCTGTTATCAAAGGAGGCTCCTTCAATGGATCCACTGTACTCACAAAGAAATCCACAGCAGCAAGCTCAGACGGCTCCCCCTCGCGCTCATACCTAGAGTATCATCGATCACAAAAACTTAAGCAAATCTTGTTATGTTTTAGGTGAAGAAGAAGAAGAAGAAGAATGTGAGATGAAAGAGAAGAGACCTAGCAGACAAGCGGTCAATGAAGGTCTCTCTGTTGATAGGACACCATTTGGGGAACTGATCGAGCACCCAAGAGAAGGCGAACCATATCTCACAGATGACAGAAGTCAGCCATAGACCAAAGGCACTGTCAACAGGATGTGTGACACGATATTGGAAGAAAAGGGCGAGGATGATGAGTCGCATGATGATCACAGCTCTGTATGATGTGAGCTGGGTTTTCGGTATAGGGATCACTCTGGAAAGTGGCTGAGAAGCATCCACTGACCTGCATTTTTTTGGTGTTATGACATTCTCATCAATTAAGTAACAAGAAGATGTGTATCTGTAATAATGGATGCAGAATGTGTTGATGTAGTTTATCAAGTTATTGAGTTTCAGTGTGTGCTTACTGAGGTTGGCCATCCATTTGCTGTTCAGTTGGAACTATTTCTGCTTTTTTATCCTTTTTGGGAGCTTTGCTCTTCTTATTCTTCTTGTCTTTCCAACTTTCCACCCGATTCTTCCATATCGGATTTCCAGAATCATCCATGTATTCTTGGATATAAGACAAGAGCATGATCATAAATTTCTCATCCAACAATGTAGGAAGATAGATTCTATTTTTTATTATTGTTAAAATTGTTCACTCACCACTGTCTATTGTGGAAACAGTACTGATATTTCTAGCATGAACTCCAGTTTCCTGCCAAACATTCAAGCACATATTTGCATTCCAATTACCATTGAAACATATTATAATCTCTATAACTTTTCAACGTAACAAAACGTTATAATGCTTCTCACCTGAGAAGTATGTATAGTTGGAATATGATTGCCAGATTCTTCAGCCACTGCTGCACCATCTGTCCATTTAAAACATTCAAATCTTGAAATTTTTGTACTAAACATATATTTTGGGGAAAAAAGTGAAAACATGACAACACAGATCTCAAAGTGCTCATAAAGAAAACATCTGTGATTAAGTGAAGCTCCAGTAAAACAAAATAGAAAGAGTAGTACCTTCAGCATAAGGAGTGGCACAGCGGATGCAGGCGGTACGGCCTTCCTTGATCTCGTAATCCAAACAATGTTGGCAAATGGGATAATTGCATTCATTACAGGCTACAAAGACTTCACCTTTGGAGTTTAATCCCACTTGTTCTCCACAAGTGTTGCATATGGGAATTCCAGATTCCATCATCTTTACTTTGCCACCTTCTGCAAATAGCAGCTTTCTAATTCTCCCCAGAGTATTTTCTCTCTCAGGCTGGAAGTAGAAGATTTCCAAGTATGGTAATATATATGTGGAAATGATTTGAGGGACAAAATCAAGGAATATTAAGTGTTGTGTTTGATGAATATGAAATAAAATTGGGAAAGGCTGTTGAGTTTGGTGGAATGAAGCTTTAAGCACAAGGTGATGGAGAAGGATCATCTTTTTTTCTTTTTTCTTTCTAATTTCTGGTTGAAAGATTTCAAAATTTTTGCGGGAATTGTAAGGCAGGTTATGGTTGGGGACTTGCATCTCTCAACTGACTCAACCAACTATTCTTCATCTTCAAGGACTCTAGCTCTCGAGAATTGCATATTTGTCCTCGTAAATTTGGGTCTTCTCAAAATGGCCCCTGAATTAATGTAGTTTACCCTGTATCAGTCCTCATAGTTTCCCCATTTCCAAATTGCTGTTATGTTTTATTTTGTTTGCTTTTTTGATCATTGACATTATAACTTATTAGTATTAAATTTATTAAATTGTCTACACGTATGCATTTACAGCATTTACTGTGGTGTAAAGCTATCATCATAAGAAAGAAGAGTAAGGAATGTCAACATGGGGAGTTAATGGCCTATATGAACGGTCAAGTTTTGATGTAGTACAAAATTCATCATAAATATAATTTGTTATATAATTGGCAAATATAAAACCTATTTCGTCGAATTCAAAATTATTTATTCAGTGCAAGTAGAGTAATCGTAGTTATCCAAACTAAATCTTTAAAAATTAACATTTCATAAATGAACAGAAAGCAAGAAAGTACTGCAAAAATAAATTACTTTTACGAACAAAATATATTGAAGAAAAAATATCTTAGGAACATATAACACTAAATTCAAGATTGCCACCACCAACGGTCATGTGTAGTGATGTGAGGCAGGCTAATACAGATCTCAACAGAGTCCAGAAGGATAATAGTTCCTCCACTGAATGTGGCATTCTGGGAATTTAACCAATTGTATAAACCTTTACTAGTTTAGATGTATCACAGACAACTAGATTTTCCGAATCCGAGGGAGTTGTGCAGAGCCAATTCACCTGATCAGACAAAGATATCATCATAAAAATGCCATAGTGAAGAAGGGTGAGGTGAGAGAGTGGGACAGAAGCTTTGTATTCCATGTCAAGAATGTGTAGCTCACCTTTCTACTCAGAGTAATGCTGGAACATAGAATATCACTGCTGCCGTTGCTAGTTTGTCCACCATCATCATGCGATTTCATCCAATCCCAGACTTTTACTGACTTATCGTTTCCACCAGAAATGATAAACTTCCCTTTCTCTCCAAACGTAGAAAAGCTCCTGAATAACATATAATGGCGGCAGCAATGAATAAAACTTCTTTTAAATGTGTTTTTGTGTGTGTGAGAGAGAAAGCAAAAAAAAGAGTATTACTACAAGCAGTTGGTAGCATCACTTACACAGAGGATACTGCAGCCACATGTCCTCCCTTCGAGTAGTCCAAATGTAGGTTTCTGTCATTTTGATCCACGGTTGGGGAATCCTCTTTCGGTTGTGATTTAGTACCCATCTTTGGCTTTGATGTATTTTTGGATTTTTGAGCAGCATGTTCGGGCTCAAGATTAATTACATTGACAACACCATCGCCCCTAGCCACAACACAGATCTTGCCAACACTATCTACAAAATCAAGGTCAGGAACTACTAGAGCATGCACAAAAGCTGGGTTATAGCACTGCCCGGCATTGCCTCCGCTGCCTGCAAAAGTTTTCATTTAAATATATTAGAAAGCAATATGTATGGGATAGAAATTCTGAATGCTAAAAAAGACATGGGATAAAAATTCTGAATGCAAAATAGGATAGTAGTATAATTTAGCATTTATCTGCCTATTCACAATGGAACATGATATTTATTTAGCAAGATTGGAGTCTGAAACAGGAGAGTAAAATATCATGGAAAAATAAACAGTGCCCCTGTCACCTCAACCTAAAGCATTCAAGAATAAAGATGATATCAAATAAATACTGAAAATGGGCCACTTTTTACTAATTCGAGCTAATGAAAGTTTTATATCATCCTGGAAATCTGGAATCCAACTTTGTACTACAATTACTTAAACTCATGAATGATTAAGAAAATTTTGTTTTTGTCTATTTCACATTCAGACCAGCTATACTGAAATCAAGCATATAATATTTTTTTAGGGGGAAGTGTAATATTATCACGGGAAGCTGCTTAAGAGAAGCACTAAGTAGTACATAGAAACTGATAGCAGAGCACAAGGCACTCATACCAAAGTCCATAATTTTGTTTGGACGCCCTTTGGAGAAGTCCCAAAGTGCAAGTTTTGAATCTAGACCACCAGTGATGACTGCAAAAACATGACAACAGAAACAAGGATAATTAGGTAGACCACAGAAACAAAGTGTAAAGCACAGGGCATAGGTAGATAAGATTTTATTTTATTTACAATAACAGAATATGCCCGGCAGGGGTACAGTTCTCTAAAATACATAACAAAATGGGAAACAGGATAGTTTTTATTAAAAGTCACATGAGAGGAATGTAGATTGAGGAGGTGAACAGAATAAAGCAAAATCAACTCATTTAGAATCAGATATATTACTAAGAATACCTTCCCAAGATCTCCAAGGAAGGAACTGGACACTGCTGCAGATCTGAAGAAACAAGTTAATAACGGAAAGGCATTAGAGGTAGAAAAGTCATCAAACAGAAACACAAGGAATTTCTTAAGAAAACAAACAAATGCCTCCCTACCTTGGCAGAATTAAGGTCAACAGGAAAAGCTTGAAAGAAAAGTGATCAGCAGATCTGTGTATTGATTCTCGGAAGGAAAAGAAGAATGACAATCAGATGAGTTTAAGCTGAATGCCTTATGAAAAAACAATCTATATTACAAAGGAAAGGATACACTCTGGTGACCTGCTCTCAATGTTTTGTATAGACATCGTTGGTGAACATCAACGATCTGCAAGGAAGGCAATCATCATAACCTCTTCCATGAATTCATTTGTATATAGTACCCATGACAAGGAAACCTCAATATAATTTGGAGTGCCAATCATGCAGGAAATCAATAGTAAAGTGCCCAAGATTGTAAATAAGTACTATATAAAATAATAATAAGGAGAAACAAAAAAAATTGAAATATCTAGTAGTACAAGCAGACTTTCCCCCCACCATTATACTTGTATCTCAAAGCTTTAATTTCAGTAAATCTAGCTTCAAATGATATAAAAAGAATTACAGCCCGCCCTTACTGGTTTTACACTTTTACCATAAGTGCAAGCCGTTAAATTGATCATTAGTCGAGAGGTCCGCAATCAATATACTCCGAAAATCTCAAAGATAAAAAGAAATCTTTAAGTATAAAGATTTTCTGGATTTATATAGCTTGTGCAAAATTGAACTCTGCACAAGCTATTATCGTTGATTTGGAAGATATTCTCATAACATTTCTGAATTATATATGTACATGAAATGCAACAAACTAAACCATTAAATCACATGCAGAAGAAGTGCATACCTTTACATCTCCTGCATCATCTGCAGCAGCTAGAAAGGATGATTTTGGGTGACAAGCGATCTGTAGATTGTAAATGATGACACAAGTTTGAGTAATGACCATAAATTAGGTTTAATTGTACTCCTTATTTTGGTGAGTTAGGAGAAGATGTTAGCCTGAACAAAGTTGATCACTCCTTTCAGACCAAGGAAAAAAAATTGACTTACGGAAGTGATCACTGATTCCTTTTCAACTAACAATATGCTTTCTAACCAACCAGTAAATTCAGGAAAAAACATCCACAACAGAACAAATATGGATTAAAATGGCATACCTGATTTATCTCATCCTTATTATAATTGTAGCTTTCTTCTAGTTGCTTCCACGAATTTGTCTGACATATTGAACGAGGCTGTTAGTAATAGCATTAGCACTCACACTGTGGCATTAATTATGCACAAAAAGACCATCAGAATAAGGATTATGGTTATTGGTTTCTAACAAAATATTAACAATCTGAATCATTCACATAACAAAAGGTGACAAAATCAAAGCATACCATATGTAAATCAAAGCACTTGACTTCATTTTCTACAGAAACATAGATGATCTCTTCATTCCCTGCAGCATGTATGGCAAAAACACTCCCATCAAAAGAGATCAAGAAACAGCAAAAATCATTTTATGCAAGAAAAAGTACCTGAGAAATAACTAAGAGCATAGAAGCATACTATTGTTATTATTATTAATTATTATTACTGAGCAAGTATATTCTAATTGTGTATCATAGCTGAAAAAGGGAAAAAAATAAAACTACCAGCAGAAACTACTTACCCTCCAACTATCAAACACTAACTCAAATGCTAACTTATAGTTACAGAAAAGGCAGACTTGCATTCATTCACTCCAACAAAGAAGATCAATACTCTTGTTTAGGTAGTCAAAGTTAGCTT
The DNA here is from genome assembly GCF_023119035.1 of Salvia hispanica. Taxonomy (NCBI): domain Eukaryota; kingdom Viridiplantae; phylum Streptophyta; class Magnoliopsida; order Lamiales; family Lamiaceae; genus Salvia; species Salvia hispanica. The sequence continues at coordinate 7,244,555 of NC_062967.1, read as the reverse complement.
GACATCTTATATCCGATATTATGAGAAGAATTTATTAAAAACAGCGATAAAATCTAATACTACTAGTAAACATCAAAACAAACTCCGCCCAAAATAGGAGAAAAATCACAAACCTGGCTTAAAGCATAAAGATGAAACAGGGTTACCATTCCCCACATCCATAGAGAACAGCATATCTTTGCACCGCAAATCATAAAAGCAAACGCGACCATCCTACAATGGGAAAGCAAATTAAGAAATGGTAGCGCATGTCAGCAACTTTAAAAACGGGAAAACTTGCTATTCGAGCTCAATTGAACTGTTTTTAGACGCAGATGATGAATTAGAGACCTCGGCGGCTGTGGCGATGAAGCCTGGTCGGGCTCGGGAAGCGATGCAACAAGTGGCGGCGGCGTTGTGCCCTCTCAATCGCCTCGGCTCCGTCATATCGGCGGCGCGTTGAGGAATTCGCGCTCTATTAATTATGAAAATTTAGATTTAGCTAAATTCCTAACAAAATTGCTACCGTCTAACAAAATTCGTTACTGTAACAAAAAATTAAACCGTTTCGAATTTCTGTTTTCCATTTTCTACAAGATGGAGTGCTAATTTTTATCTTAGGCACATTTTTCTCCAAAATTACGGGCTTATGTAATGGGCCTACATAGCCCTCACACACTGGCCCAACAGAATATGAGAGAAATCATTATTTAATCTCAGTTTGGTTATTTTATAATCACCTTATAATCATTTATTCACACACTGCACCACAGGGACGGACGTGATCAAATGAAAACTCTAAATATTGTACAAACTCTAAACTATGATATGGATCATTGAAAAATGTCAACAGATCACAAAAAAACATCAACAGGAAGATGTCTACAGAATTTCAACGTAGTCAATGATTGATGTTGTGTTGATACTGTGTTGACATTAAAATCTTGAAATTTTACACTTTATTAATATTGTATTGAAACTGTGTTGAAGCTGTGTTGAGCAGTTTTAAGTTTGTACAATATATAAGTTTGCATTTTATCATTACCCCTGCACCACATATCATATCCGACAAATTATACTACTACTTCACTTTTTATCATTTTTGGTAGTGAACCTCATATTCCACTAACTCATTCCTATTCACATTTTATTATAAAATCAATACTTAAAAGTAGGACTCACATCCCACCAACTTTTTCAACTCACTTTCCATTACACTTCTTAAAACTCGTGCCGGTCAAAGTGTGTCAAAATTTGGGGGCGGGAGGTAGTATAAGAAAAATATCGAATCAATGAATGTGTCAATGTATACTATAATAATGTACAAACAAGAGCATGCCTGGCTCTATTTGATTCTACAAACAAGGCAGCCCAAATTGCTATTTACAATTACAAACTTATAGATCAAGAAATAGAATTTGAATGTTTCGAACTCTAAAAAAAGAAAAACCATAACTAAACGCTACTTAAAAAGAAAAAAAAGGAAAAAGAATATTAACACGTAAGCTTTTCTTCATCATCATCTAACAGCAGAAGCCACTGTGTGGGCCCATGATTTGAGGCTATCCTTGATGTCCATCTCATTTGTTGCTGCTGGAAGAGGAAGAGGAACCCTCCATTTCATCAACCTTCTCTCTTCCTCTTCATAAAACTCCCACGCTTCTGATAGATACGGCCTCCCTCTCATTCTAGAAGCTTCCTCACTTCTCCTCCTCCTCCTCCTCCTCCTCCTCTCCTCTTCAGTTTCTGGCTCACCGCATTCTGTTCTCTGCCCTAGCTTTTGCAGGCCGGGGACGATCTCAACGAGGGCCCGGTCATCCTTGGCTTCTTCCGAGAACACGAAGCCCATGTCGATGAAGCCCTTCACCTCTTCGAACTCCAGCTGAGACATGCTTTTGCTCAGCTTCTTCTTCCTTCTCATGCCGTGCTGCTGTTTGATCACGGGCTTCTTCATCGCTGGACTTTTCGGAATTTCCAATGAAACCGAAACCTCTTTGTCGGAGAGTATGGTTTGGAGGAGGGGTTTTATGGCGGGAGAGGTGGAACTCTTTGTTTTGAAGCTTGACAGGTCTTCGCTCTTTGATCTTCCTAGCAACGATATTTGGCGCGAAACGTTTTGATTTGATGGTTGATTCGGTTGGGTTTGAAGTGATGGTGGTGGGGTTGGGGTTTTTTCGAGGATTCCGAGGTGGAACCACATCGAATCGAAGAGGTTTAGAACATTTTCAGCTTCCATAAATGGCTGATGAAAATTTGAAAGGTATTGAATGTGGTTTGTTTGGATTTTGAGAGGAGTTGGTTTATATATGATGGTGTCTGAATTTGTTGTGGACGGAAATGCCCTTGTCTCTGAATTTACTCGTTTTGCGTTTTTGGGTATAATTTCCAACACGTTTACTGGGGAAATATCTTCTAGTACTATTTTATTCTTATGAAATTTAATTACTTTTCTTTTGGTATGATTGTGAATAATTACAATTTACAACAATTATAATTGGATTCCTCTTGATTAATTCACGGTATGATTGTAAAACATACACGCAATTTACAAAACTAAATTGCTTTAATAAAACTCTGGTCACAGACGAAACACGCTGGCGTGCGGTGGCTGTGACTGTATTTTTTAAAAAAATAATCACATTTGTTGTATGATTGTATTTGTATCCAATCCTTTGGCGAAGGGTACTTTGGTAAAGAGACGTAAGGATCTTTTTGAATATACCGTTCATACATGGCATCTTTGAAGTCGCAGTTGATACGTTGACCCGAAATAATACTTGAGGGCTGCGTAGTTTGATTAATTCAACTACTTTCCACTCTCACGTGCAAACGCTACTTAGTCATATATCTAATCACGAGAACTTCGATTGTTTAATGTTGTATTTGTCATGTGTAGAAATTTCAATTTCACTATGTAAAGATATATAATAAAACAGAAACTTCGTAATCCCACGATTAAAAAATACACGGGACGGCGGTCTATGATTCTCTTTTTAGAAATGAACTCAAGGCAAGAGACGCATAACATGTTGCATGATTTTTTAATATTTATAAATATGCTAGTTAATATTGCGTCATTTCTGAGATTATTATATACTCCATGTTGGTTGATATTAATATTACCATGAAAAGTACATCATACTATATGCATCTAAGAGACTAAGTATAGAACTAATTAATGCAGCTTATCCAAATGTTAGAAATATACTAGAAAAAACTAGCTTTGCATGCAGTAATGTACTCCCTACGTCCCATTTAAGATGTCCACATTCTTGAGATGCCGGGGATTTTAGGAGGAATTGCTAAGTGGTAAAAGTAGAGATAAAAAAGTAGTTGAATATTTTAATGAGGAAGGAGTGATTTATTTCTAAATATAGAAAGTGGACATCTTGAATGAGACAAACTAAAAAGGAAGGTGATCATCTTGAGTGGGACGGAGGGAGTAGCTATTTACAATACTAGTATGCAAACTGGGAAGATGAACTAGGGAAATTATTACGAAGAGAAATGAAAAAACTAACAATCATGTTGAGTTGGGGATGATTCCTCTTTTCACAAAGTAAATTACACATCGGTTAGTAGTTTTGAAAAATAAAATAGCTTCCTCCTAGCATGTAGAAGCATTTTAAAATTCACGCCTATATATAGGCCTAAGCAGGTGTCTTGGAAAGGCCTTACATCAAGACACTTCAATAGACGATGCCAACTATGGCCAACTGAAGGCCAAAGGCCTTAGCCATATGAAATGCCAAAAGTTGGTCGACCGATGTTGGTCACGCTGCCAACATTTCCAACATCAAATAAAAACTGAATGTGTACAAAAGTTGTTACCTCGATCTTTAGGAAGTGGATGAACGCAAAAAGATGAGTAGTACAATAAAAGGGAGTTAGAACATAAACTCTTGTACTAAACTGTACTACGGGGCAAATCTCCTTTGGCAGTAGCTTCTTAAGCATCTAGCTTATACAACTGCCAGAAGAGTAATGCCCTGTAATACAAATGTACACATGCATCTCAGTAGGGCTAATGATTATAGAGAGATGAATGTATAACTTAAACTAGCGTAAGAGTTTGTATTCAGTTGCATTGCGGGGCAAATCTCCCTTGGCGGTAGCTTATTGAGTAACTAGCTTGTGCTACTGCCAGAGGAGTAATTGCCCCGTAACACATATATACAGATGCATATCTCAAATATTGTAATGTTTTTGTTGTGATCAATATGAACGAGAGGTTTCATGTATATATAGTGTACCCCAATGTCGTACAAATGGTACATTCCACAATCATTCTTTATGCTCTAATTCGTCAAAAAGAGAATGATCTCAATTGATTCCGACTCCATATATACATAATATTGATATATATAGATCCACCAAATAATTTCTTTATGTTTAATTTTGCTACAAAGCTTGTCGATCGGAATCTAGAAATGACAAGATTTTAGAACATATAGGAGACAATAAAAAGATTAAACATATGGCAGACCAAAGGCATTTTCAGAAATGAGTTGAATTTGTTAAAATAGCTAAAACAAAGATGAATATTGTTGTCAATTTCTCGATGGATGATGCAGAAATGGCCCTTTAACATTCAAAGAGACGAACTTGATTGAGAAGGCAAATACTGGAAAAAAGAGCTTCAAAGCTAAGCATCTACAGCCTGTGTTGTCTAACCTTTTTTCACAACTTGATGTACATGATTCAAAACAAAAATAATCAAAATCATAAATGAAAAATAGCAAACAGCACATTCTCAAGAATAAATTTCTAGATCCTCAAAGTTTTTTTTGATTGACCTGTTTGATGACTGCATTCGAGGAAATAATACAATTATATAGTTGAATAATTAATAGTAATTCAATGAGTTCCCAGCAAAAATGGTTTGGATCCTTGTCTCAAATATTCATGTATATCACCCATGCATATTTAAAATTGATCTATATCCAAAAAGTACATTAACAAGGACTTAATATTAACAAATAAAAGTATAATTAACAATCGATTTATACATAAAAAAAACTTGTAACTTGGTAAACCTGATTAAAATGTTTCATTATATTATTCACTTGCAAAATATTCTTAGATAAGGTATATAAAAATTAAATTTAACCAAAAAGAAATAGTTACTCTCAATTTTCAACTTCTTATCTTCCTCTTCTAACAGAAAAATATAAGTCACTAAAACCCTAGTACATTCCATTCAACACGTTCAAGATCTTCAAACATGGACAAAGTATAAGTGTAGAAACCTATGGGTTCCATCCTAAAACTAATTATTGATAGGAGGAGCGGCCCATGAAATTTATATACTAGTTTCGGTTTTTATTTTGACACCGATGTGGGATGGTTATATATTATTTTTTAGTTTCAATTGCCAACAATAAGAGATGGATTTGTACACTGGTTGAAGAATTTAGTAGCCCTTCCCATTACACGTGTCTCCGCCCGTGGTTAAGCGAAACGTGGCAGTGAGAGAATGAATTTGTCGAAATGAAGATTGAATCAAAAGAAACTGGGTTGGGGTCACTTGGGTGGAAGGGGATGCCATGAGAATTGATACTCGTGGACCCATCACTTTTATAACAAAAAGGGAATACTTTATTTGTCTTTATGAAATATATTTTCAAGAATTTAGGGCTGGAATTGTCCCCGCATATGCCACATATATCCAGCATATCCCAATTTGGGATGAATATATGAAAATTAGTAGTTTTTCTTCTGGTGATTTTATGTGGCAACTCGAGCGCGGGTGGTTTTGAATAAAGCAGTCAAAAGTGGGGTTAATGCCTAATGGGGAATAGGAATTAAAGCATGCATGCACATGCAATTTTTTCAAACTTTTTGTAGAATACCTGTGCACTCAAACATTTTAATACTAATGAATAATGATAACTATGATATATTGTAAGTTTTTATAAACTAGGAAGGTCATGCATGATAGCTTGACCACCTTAATTAATTGATTATCTTATGCAGGGGCAAACTAATAAAAATGAGTTAGTAGATGTAAATTAATGGTAAATATTGCATGTATAATTGATTATCCAATGCTTGTCTATTTATTATGCATAAATATAGAATTATTTTTTCAAAACACTCCTACACATATATAGTACATAAAATACATTATTTGATGAGTCCTAGTAGACGATCGATGCTTAGACGTCAACTATGTCAGGGTGACTTGAAATTTGCACTGGACTTGCAAAATGGATTGACGAGTAAAAAATATCACTTTTGCCAAGATGTACGATGGAATTTTGTCATCTGGGCTAAGGGGTGAGATCGTTATTTTAGACTTTTAGTAAAACTTTGCACTCCCTCCGTTTCGTGTAATAGAGTTGTTTTTCCATTCAAGAAGTTACAAGGTAATAGAGTCATTCCTCTTTTAGGAAATAATTAGGGTTTTTAATATCACTCCCTTATTACAATTAGAAATATAATTAACCTATTAAAAAAACTAAGAAATGAAACGCCCCCAACCCTAATTTTTGCCTCATTTCACGCCCTCTGTGTGTGTGGAAGCGCCGCTCCACCTTCTCTCTTCTTCTTTGTTCTCGAAAGCTACTTCCGGCTGCTCTCACCGCGATTCTTCTCTATTGGCGACGGCGGTGTCTAGATTTTTTTAGGCATTTTTATTTTTTGAACTTTAGAATTTTATCAGTTTTTAAATTTTAGACATTTTCGGCACTTTCCAGATTCATTAATTTTGTGAATTCTGTCAATTGTTTTTGCAATTGTCGTAAGTTTCATTAATTAAAAAAAAAATCTAAAATTTGGTTTTCATTTGTGTCTATTTTTATTTGTGCAGAATATAATTTTTCATTTATGTAGATTTATGTTATTCCATTAAATAAAAAATAAATATGTAGTACGGAGTACATTATAGATTAAAAATTCACAATGTCAATTTAATTATTCAAATTTTGAATAAACCCATCAAATCACTTATTTAATTTATTATCAAAACTACTTAACACACTAAACATTTAGTATTTCTTAAATTCCTCGCCGAAATGAAGCGTCTCTATTAACGCGGAACGAAAGGATTATTTTTTTTAAGGTTTTATTTTAACTTTTACTATAATTTTAGTTTATTCCATTTCATTTTAAGTTTCTATGGTTTTCAAAACCACTCATAATTAAATAGGATGTATCATTGTTTTGAAGTCAGATTTGATTATTAATATATACTTATTGATTTCAAGAAATTAGGATTTCTCCGATACCTATACAGTTCAGTCATAATTCTTGTAGCACGTCTGCATCATTACTTATTACTCTATGTTAATACTTTTTATATTTTGCATTACTGCTTATTATTAAAACAATCTTAGATCATATAAAATCAATGATGTGCACTGTGCACATACCTAAAGATATTACTCCATAATTAACTTGATTGTTGATATTATTAGTGGCTTCTTGAAGTATATATGAGAATAAATACAATGCATGCATGCACTAGCATATTTGGTTGAGATAACCATGATATATGTAAAGAAAATTGTCATAATCATATGATCAACTAATTCACTATCAATACTTCGAAAATAAATTAACTAAAACATGTTATGAAGATAGAAATATGCTTGGTTTATAATTATATTTTCAGAAAATAGTTCGACTGGGAAGAAAAACATTTCTCAAAGTCATCTAATATATTTTTTCTTAAATCCTTAAATCTGCAACGAGAAAAACTCTTCTTTTATTGGGGTTGTGAGAAAAAAAGAAGGTAGGGGGCTGCAGGGACGGAGGCAGGAATTTGTAGGGGGAGGGGCAAGTTTATATATGAGAGAATTTTAAGAATTTGAGAAGGAGCATTTAGTGAGAAATTAAAAAAATTAAATTGTAAAATACACAATATATATACTAATATGAAAATATGAGGTGGGGCAATTGCCCTCTTTTCTTGCGTGTAGATCCGCCCCGGGGGCCGCACTTATAGATTTCAAAATTAAAAAAAAAAACGGCAGTTATAGTTATAAAACAAAATATAGTAATATTTGACTTGACAAAGGACACTATTACCTTTTTGTCAAAACATCTTAAAACGGAAAAAAAAATTATTTAAGGATGTATCGCGGGGCAAATCTCCCTTGGCAGTTTTCCGACTGCTGAGTTAACATTATCCCCCCACTGCCAAAGGAGTATTTACCCAGTAATGCATCCCCAATTTCACAATGCTATCCTTGTTATGATGAGCAATTGAGAACCATTTCCTCTATATTTATACACGGTTTCTACATAGGTATATTTCAAGCATATTCTTACGTATAGCAGCTGGAATAAATGTATCATCCATCGTTTCTACACGGAAGATTTATCCTACATATTGGTGGTTTCTCCAAGAACGTAAGGAAATAGCAGAGAGTTTTCCAACATTTTTATTTATTAATTTATGACTTTGTATGATAGTGATATATATTTGGTTAGTAATATCAATTTTGACATAAAGACAACCATAAATTCCTGGTTGACGAAAGAGAAATTATAAGATAAAGAATACAAGACAATAGTAATCTTTCCTACGGTTATAAATTAATTTAGCTTAAAAATCAGACATGATTTGATGCTTGATTCCAAGTTGACTCATGTCGTCTTATAATGTCATTATCACAACATTATGTCTACAGAACAATAACCATGTCTCCAGTAGCTTAGCTAGGTATATACTCCATCCGTCCGCGAATAGGAGTCCCGGTTCACTTTTACCATAAATGGTAATAGAGTCTCACATTCCACTAACTCATTTCACTCACATTGCATTTAAACTAATACTACACGTGAGACTCATATTACACCAACTTTTTTCCACTCACTTTTCTTAACATTTCTTAAAACACGTGCCACCAAGAAATTGGACTCCTAATGGCAGACGGGGGGAGTAATATACTATGAGACACTGACGGATGTAAGCGGGGTTGAGCAGGTCGCCCTACCCCACTATCAGCGTACGGAGGATGGAAATCTCCAAGAAAAATTCTCCGTTTTGGATATCTTATAAAATGCTCGTATGTAGAAGCTTTAATGTTATCGTGTAGTGTGTTTATGCATGTTTGAGTTGATTTGTATAAAAAATTGTTGGAATGTTATGGAAAATTTTGCGTATTTGTAGTGAGGTTGGCATTTAGGACCCATATTGCCTGCGGCGCCATCTTCTGTCGTATCCCCTTTATTTTCCGAAGATCCCTTGGCGTGCTGCGTGATCTCCAGCCTCACCAGCACAAGCGGGAACTTCAGCTCTGGCCTCCCGCAACTACAAAAAGATTAAAAAAAAAAAAAAAAAAAAACTTCTTCATTCGTCAATGACAGATAATGTTGATGGCAACCATCACTGCCCTCGACTCATGAGTTTTATTTCCTAGATCCGTCACAGATAATTAGAAGAATGAAACGTACTAAACTTTATTATACACCTTATAATCAACCCATCCTTTTTGTACATACTAAAATAATAATAATGTGAGTAGGAAACCTATTCATTTCCATGTAACAAATGACAATAATCATCATACTTGATTCCTAACTACATGCATGTGTTGATATAGTGAATGAATCACCTAGTGAAGAAAAAATAACGACATAAAAGTAAGGAATCTTAATTGTATGTAAAAATCAAAAGATCAAGGATCTGATTCCTTACAACATAGAAATATAAGCTCAATGAAGAAGAACAAAAAAGGGGGAGGGTGAAGGTGAGAACTTTTCTTTACCATGACCCCAAAGAAAAGTAAAGGGTGAAAAACCCTAAAGCATGAGAATAGACTGGAAGCATATGCCATATCCTCAGCATATGCCAGCGAAGGTGCGTAGCTAGATCCTATATAAAGGCTGAACATCAACTCCAACATATATCGGTCGAGTCGAAGGAAGATAGATAATTAATGATGTGGAGAGAATAACAGTGTGATTCTCCTTCGGCAGGATGAACATGCACATGCATATGTTTCTTGCCAAAGGAGAATTGCCCTGCAATTCAACCCCGCAATGCAGCACTGCCGAATTAATGGTTTTCTTCTATTGGTGTGTATGAATATTGGTGATTAATTGTTTCAAGTTCTATCGTTCGACTTAGGTCGACATGTTGCTGGCTGAATTAATCCACCATCCAGAAATTCCAGCCAAGCAATAAGCTGGCTGTTATGAGTTCTTACAATCCTGTGATTTTGGTTGGTTGATGGAGCAACTTGGTTACGAGTTAGTTAAACAAGCAACGACTCAATTCGGGTTATTCCCACCAATCAATATGTTACTCCTATAGTACTTGTATAAAGTTCATAATAGAGTCTACATATAGCAGGTGAAAAACAACAGATCTTCGATACTAATTTTTCATGAATTCTATAATCTTGAATCTATTTCCACTTTTGGAATTTATACGAGTAATGCTGTTAATTAGTAACTGAGTTTCTTGTTGGGGTGAGCGATTACATAAACTTGGTTCAGTCAGAAAACTTAAACAAGCATAAGCCAACTGAATCACTACTCACTAAGTGTCACTAAATAGTAAAAACGCAATTTAAGAAGGAAACATGTCCAATACTCTAAAATGCTTGATTTCTTCCAAACAATGCCACAATTAAAATTTGAAAGTGCATGTAAATAAAAAAACATGAAATGTTGCACGAATCACGATTTGGAGCCTTTGACAATTGACATGTAATGTAAGATCAACCGCCTAAGTAATGGTCTAATCACCGTGAGCTAGATATCTGTATATTTAAATTATGAAGTTCATAAAGCTACTTAGTATAAGAAGCTGCAAGCAAAACAGTGACAACTGAAAAGCAAAATTATACAATACTCCTGAGCTTGCCATTATCCTGACTGTGATATTTGCTCATTAACACAACTGCATAAAAACATCAAATTTAATCTACAATAGTCATATAAATTTACCATATTCCCACTTCTTTTAAATAAAATTATTTGCAGCACAGGTAGTGATGAGAACCGAGTTTTCCTAGAAATTCTACCTAAGAGAAGTAGGTAAGAACATCCATCTAGGATGACATTGTACATGTTTCAAATACTGAGACACTGTACACAGTTTTTCTGTAGATAAACTAGGTCATCTGTCTGTACACCATATCTGAAACCTAAGTTCACATACCAAATGAGAAATAGCCTTTCATACATTTGTCTAGACAAGTAAGATTAGACCAACTTCTGCAAAACCACTGAAGAAAGCTATATGCAGCACCAGAACACCAATACTAAGTAAAAAGGAAATGCAATTAAAAATCCAATAAATATCTCCTAACACTCCACGAAATCTGTAAAATTAAACCATGACTAAGTGCATCTCCATGTCACCTCAAACAGCTACTCAATTAGTTAAATATAGTATATTGATGGTAAATAATTTTGCTTAATTTAGTTTATGTGAATCAGACAAGATTTGATGCTTGATTCCAAGTTGACCATGTCGCCTTATAATATCATTATCACAGCATTATGTCTATAATAACCATGAATTATCTCCTGTAGTTAGGTACACAATATAGTATGAGAACAATGGCATGTACTAAACTTTAATATACCGCTTATGATTAACCTACCCTTTTTATACGTACTAAAATAATAATGTGAGTGAAACCTATTCATTTCCATGTGATTAATGACAATAATAATCATTCTTGCTTCTTGACTACATGCATCTGTGTTGGTATTGTGAATGCATCCCCCTGGTGAAGAAAGAAACGACATAAAAATGAGGAATCTTGTATGTAAAAAAGCAAAAGAAAAACAAGGATCTGATTCCTTACAATATAGAAATATAAGCTCAATGTAGAAGAGCAAAAAAAAGGGGGAAGAGTGAAGGTGAGAACTTTTCTTTACCATGACCCCAAAGAAAAGAAATATATGCGATGTTCTCGGCATATGCCAGTGAAGGTGCATAGCTAGGTCCAATATAAAGGCTGAAGATTGACTCCCAACATATATCAATCAAGTCGAAGAAAGATAGATAATAATGTTGTGGGGAGAATTACAGTGCGATCCTCCTTTGGCAGGAAGAACATGCACATGCATACTTGTTTCTTGCCAAAGGAGAATTGCCCTGCCATTCAACCCCGCAATGTAGCACTACAAAATCAATGGTTTCTTCTACTGGTGTGTAAGAATGTTGATTAATTGTTTCAAGTTCTATTGTTACATGCTGGCTGACTTCACCTGCCATCAAGAAAGTCTAGCCAAGCAAGAAGCTAGATATTATGAGTTCTTACAATCCGACATTTTTGGTTGGTTGAAGGAGCAACTTGGCTACTAGTTAAACAAGCAACGGTTCAGACTATGGGTTATTCCCAAGTGCAGCATTGAATAGGTTATATATCACTTTCATAATAGAGTCTACATATTGCAGGGAAAAAGCAACATATCCTTGAACCTAACTTTTCATGAACTCCGTGATCATGAATCTATTTCCACTCTTGTAAAGTATACAAGTAATGCTATTAGTTACTAACTGAGTTTCTGGCATTAGAGTTCTTGTTGGGGTGACCGATTTCACAAATATGGTTCAGTCAAAACACTCAAACAAGCATGAGGTGAAACCACTCGAGGCTAAATTATATTTCATAAATTTGATGATAACTTCATCAAAAAATAGTTTATTGCTGGCGACATTGTCATTTCCCTCTACACTCTATCAGTTAATTGAATCACTAGGTGTCACTAAATGTAAAAAAAACGCAGTTTAACAGGGAAACATGTCCAATGTCCTAAAATGAATCTCAACTATCATTTGAATTCTTCCAAACAATATTTGAAACAATGAAGTGATGCCAATAAAGTATCATGTAAATAAAAAAACCTGAAATTCTGGCACGATTGGAGCCTATGAAATGTATGATCATCTGCTTAAGTAATGGTCTACTCACAACGAGCTTTATATCTGTATATTCAAATTATGAAGTTCATAAAGTTACTTTATATAAGAAGATGCAAACAAAGCAGTAACATATAAGAAGCAAAATTATCCAATAGGCAGTTATGATAAAATATCATTTCCACGAAGAGAAGGTCCTAAACTTGCTATTATCCCGTGATGGTTAATCTATAAACACAACTGCACCACACCGTCAATTTAATCTACAATTGTCATATTAATTTACCATATTCCCTCTTCTTTTAAAAGAAATTATTTGCAACGCTGGTAGTGATGAGAACGAGTGTTCCTGTTCTACTAGCTACTCTACATAAGAGAATTAGGTTAGAACATCCATCGGATGACATTGTACAAGTTTCAAATACTGAGATAAAATACACAGTTGTGTAGAAACAACGTTATCCACATGAATCAGTATACCATATCTCAAACCTAGGGTCACATTCCAAATGATAAATAAACTTTCATACATTTTTCCAGACAAGTAGGTTTAGACCAACTTCTGCAAAACCGCCGAAGAAAGCTATAGGCTGCCACCAAGACACCTATACTCAGTAAGGAGAAAATGCATTTAAAAATCCAATATGAATATCTCTTAAAACTCCACCAAGTCTGTAAAAATAAAGCATGACTAAGTGTATCTCCATCATCCCAACTGCTACTCAATTACTTGAAGATTACTATTGACAGTAAATAATTCTGCTTAATATAGTTTGTGTAAATCAGACAGGATTTGATGCTTGATTCCAAGTTTACCATGTCGTCATATAATGTCATGATCACAACATTATGTCTATAATAACCATGAATTATCTCCGGTAGTTATGTACACAGAAAACAAAGACACATACTAAAATTTATTACGCAGGTTATCATTAACCTATCTTTTGTGTACATACTAAAATAATACTAATAATATTAGTAGAAAACCTTTTCAATTCCATGTGACAAATGACAATAATCATCATTCTTAATTCATGACTACATGCATCTGTGTTGATATAGTGAATGCATAGCCTGGTGAAGAAAAAATAACGACATAAAAATGAGGAATCTTGCAATGTAAGAAAGCAAAGAACGAAGGATCTGATTCCTTACGACATGGCAAAATAAGCTCGATGCAGAAGAGCATATTCATGGAAGCAAAAAAAGGGGAAGAGTGAGGGTGAGAATTATTTTACCCTGACCCCAAAGAAAAGTAAAGGGTGAAAACCCCCAAAGGATAGGAATAGGCTGGAAGCATATGCGATGTCCTCAGCATATGCCAGTGAAGGTGCATAGATATGTCCTATATAAAGGATGAACATCAACTCCTAACTTACATCGATTGAGTCGAAGAAAGATAGATAATAAGGATGTGGAGAGAATAACAGTGCGATCCTCCTTTGGCAGGAAGAAAATGCACATGCATACTTGTTTCTTGCCAAAAGGAGAATTGCCCTGCCATTCAACCCCACAATGTAGCATTACTGCATTACAGAATCAATGGTTTTCTTCTATTGGTGTGTATGAATGGTTAGGGTCAACATGTTTCCGGCCGACTTTGCCCATCACTCAGAAAGTCCTCCCAAGAAAGAAGCTACAAGCTATTATGAGTTTTGGCTACTAGTCAAACAAGCAACGGCTCAGACTTCGGGTTATTCCAAACTGTAGCATTACATAGGTTCTAGCATAGTATTAATTTCATGGTAGGGTTTACATATTGCAGGGAAAAAGCAACAGATCTTTGAGCCTGATTTTTTATGAATTCCCTGGCCTTGAATCTATTTCCACTCTTGCAATGTATACTAGTAATGCTATTAATTAGTACTAACTGAGTTTCTAGTATTTGAGTTCCTGTTGGTGTGACCGATTTCACTAACTTCATTTAGTCAAAAATCTCAAACAAGCATAAGATGAAACCACTCGAGGCTTAGATTTCATAAATTTAATGATAACTTGTCTCTTTCCTTTGTATTTTTTACTCTATCAGCCAAGTGAATCACTAGGTGGCACTAAAAAGTAAAAATGCAGTTAAAAGGGTAACATGTCCAATGTTCTTAATTGTATCTCAACTAAAGATAATGAAATAGAAAACCTGAAATGCTGACATGATTTGGAGATTTGACATGTATGATCAACTGCCTAAGTAATAGTCCAATCACAGCATGCTTGATATCTATACATTTCACAGGCATTAAATACTAAGACAAAGTACACAGTTTTTGGATATTAGCTAGGTCATCCAAATGAGTCAGTCCACCATATCTCGAACCTAAGTTCACATACCAAATGAGAAATAACCTATTATAAAATTTTTCGAACAAGTGGGATTAGACCAGCTTCTGCAAAACTGCCAAAAAAAGTTCTAGGCCACCACCAGGACACCAATACTCATTAAGGAGGAAATGCATTTAAAAATCCAATGTGAATAACTCTTAAAACTCCACCAAATCTGCATAACTAATTAAACCATGACTAAGTGCAACTCCATGTCACCTCAAACTGCTACTCAATTAGTTGAAGATAGTAAAATGGCGGCAAATAATTTTGTAGGATAATTAGTGAGCAAATCTCCTTTGGCAGACAGTCAAAGAAGCCATAGATCTAGTAAACTCTAAGTAGGTGACTGATTGTCTGCTGAAGGAGATTTCCCAATAATTCACCTACACCAGAGACACAAAAAATATTTTTTAAACTGGTATATAGTTTCGAGTTTTGTTTCCCCCATGTACAACTTCACTCATAACACCAAATTAACTAATACACAACTCTGCCTTTGTTTCTGTCATATTTTCTGGTAGATGCTTTAACAGAAGAGTAGAATCATATTCAGGTGAAAGCATAAGGATAGAAGTTAGAATAATTCCTAGTTCCCTTATCTCTAATGAAGTTTTTCGAACAAAATCTGAATTGCATATCACAGGAGTTGGCGTGTTTAAGCAGCCAACCTTTTTCGAATGGTTACAATATGAAAGCCAACGTGTGCGCGAGTAGCTCTGAGCTGATGTGTGCATGTTTTAAAGCATGAGAAGTGATAAGCCAAGTTATCCATTTGCAGATGACTAATATTCTTGAAACAGTGATATGCATCCGAGAAGTGTGGTCCTTCATCTCGAAAGATGTCGCATTTTCAGTGGAAGTCAACATGACATTTCATCATACTCTGTGTGATCATCAACATGGATCAGCTAAATATTACAACCAAGGCATATCAATTATCATGGAATAAGTTAAAATCAGAGATAAAAGATTGCCATGGCTAAATGCTAATCCTAGAAAATTCAGGAGAGAGTTTCATTTTCTACCCAGATGATGCCATTTCTTTGAATTGACCCAATATTAACACTCTCTATGGTCTAACCATATTTTTACTCTAGCATGTGAATGCATCGGTTGGACTATGTATATACCTACATATTTTCTACATCCATTGACACATTGGCTATGGACAAACCTTAATTAACATGCTTCAAGCAACTTATCATGAGCCATCTGTTCAAGAGGCATTTGTATTTCTTTCTTATAGGGGGGAATTGGACTTGTTGATAAGAGCAGTCAAGCATATCTTGATCAGGATAAACAAAGATATGCAAGACCAGGGGGACCATGAGTGCAAGAGAAAAGGTGAAAGGAGGCCCAGAGGCATTGTTCCACAGCATATACCGTTGAACTCCCAAAGAATATCCACGTAAGATGCGAATATTTGAGAATACCCAAACCCACCCATGCTGGTTTAACAGAGTCAAAGGCAGAGGTTGACCTCCAAAGTGCAAACAGTATAGGAACTAGGAAATGGAAAACAAAGAGAATGTAGTTCTCATTGTGTGTGAACAGTACCTAATTCTACAAAGGAGAATATAATTTCCATGCCATTCTACATTTCCATAGCTGGTTCAAGATGCTTTTATATAAATTTTACTCTCTTTCGCAGCATTTTTGTTACTATCAATTAAGTGACATCACAGATAAAAGATTTGAGGATTTGAACGAAGATGACTAAACAAGTTCAAAATTAATCTATCCATCAAAGTAAATGGTAGATTATGTTGAATTATTTTATCAATCCACTCCATCACTCAAGATTGGTTACAGAAATCTAGAAAGGCCAAGCTCTAATAAGCCAGCACTGATCAATGCTAGAGTTACCAATTAGTCTAATTAATAAGCCCCAATTAACTAGTTTAATAATCCATATCTGATGGCGTGATTTCTGAATCAAGCGAAATGAATGTTAAGCATAACCGAGCAGTTCTAGGCAGCATAATATCTTTAACTGGGAAAGGACAGCAATTATAGAAGAATGAAAAAGTGAAGTGAAGCATAAAAAGTAGCAGTACCGTAGTAAAGAAATTGGAGCGCCAAGATGATGTGATGAATTGCAGATAAATGAAAGAAGCATATTCGGGAATAACCTCTATGGTCGTTGTGCGATGTGCATGCACGCTTCACCATGGCTCTTTCCTTCCTTCTCATTGCCGGTTGAGAGGAATAGGATCTAAAAAGTTTTACTAAGATTTAAATTAAATTTTAAATGAATGTGGTTTGTGTATTCTCAAGGGAGACTCCTTATAATCCATTTATGTCGTTATGTTCTTTAATTTACTCTAGACTTCATAGTAATCAGGCTTTATTTACCAAAAAAAGGATGGGAATTGGGATAACCTCTTTGGGTTCGGGTCAACCTACTCGGATTGCCGGGCTATTTGAGTGTGGGCTATTCTGGTTATGAATTTTTCGAGTTATAAATTTTCAATCCTAACCCTAAACCGCCGAGTTTTGGGCTAACTCATCGGGCTATTCGGGCCTAAAAGTTTTCGAAAATAATTTCTTGTATCAAAATTTTCTTCTATAAAATGATTTTAAATTTTAGATACTTTTTTTTAAATTAAAATCATATAAACTCTTCATATTTTCATAGTATTCTACAATAATACATAGAAAGAAGCATTTCATCTTGATCAACTACAACATAAATTAAAGTTTGTGTTTGTGTCATTATTTTGGTATTGTTTGTAACTACAACTTTTCATTGAATTATTCTCTCTCTTACTTTACCATTTCTCCACTTTAACTATTTATTATCATTTTTATAAAACGAGTGCAGAAATGGAAGTGTGACTCCTAATGGGGGACGGAGGGAGTAATTCTTTGTGAAAATTAAAAATCATATCTTACATGAATCACTATTAAATGATAAATATATTAAGATTTTGATGAGTTATTTTTTAATTTTGTCTTGATTGGCTTTGGTGGTGGTAAGACACTAGTGGCAGATGATGGGACGGTGGAATAATGAGTTGAGGTGGAACTTGAAAGCTGATATTGTGGGATCGAGTGGAAAAGTATAGAATGAAGATTGAATAAGACTAATGATTATGTAGAAAGATTGAGGATTCAAAAATATAAAAAAAAACACTAAAACTTGATAATTTTTAATTAAAAGTTGCAACTCATCGGGCCGACCCGCAATCTGTTCGGGCCAACCCGTTTAACCCGCTAACCCATTCAGGCCAACCCGTTTAGCCCGTTTTGTATTCGGGTAATAAAATTACAACACTAACCCGCTCATTTTATTGGATTGTTCGGGCTGGTCTACGGATTTCGGGTTGAATTGACATCCCTAGGTCTAAGTATACCATGAATTTTAATAAAAATGATTATGATATTTTATGAATGAAGAATATAAATTGTAATCAAAATAGTTAATGTATAGATAACAGAGAAAAAGATTTAGACAGGAGTATTAGAAAGATATTAACAATGGAGAGTGAGAGAAAGCAAATGAAAATAAATTGATATAGTAAGTGCAAATAGAAAATAAATTATTTTTTGGCAAGCGACTAATATTACTCGCATGATAATGACGTCATTACACGTACATGGGCCTGTTTCTTATTGGGCTTTAATTAGGAGAGGTTGAGAAATGGGCAGACGTACAGATGCGAGAGCCCATCTATCCGTAAAACAGCCCCCATAGTGCTACACAATTGTCACACTCTTCACAAAAAAATATCTTGAATTGCCGGTTTTTACTTGGGGTGTTCGGTTTGCAAGATTGTATCCGTGATTAAATTTATAGTGTATTTGGTTCATGAGATTCAATCCCACAACTCAATCCTAGATGGATAATTATGGAATAATTAGTCATAGCTAACTCCCTATGACTAAAATAATCTCACATGTATCTTGTATTATTTTATCTTACAAACCGAACACCACCGGTGTATAAATCTTAAATCAATCGTCTTTGGCAATTGATTTGGGACATTAGAGTCCGTAAGCCCATCTCGTGGCACAGTCCTTTCGGCCCGGTACATGAATACTTTAATTATAGTCGTAGTTATATAAAAAAACTATGGCAATTATAGTTCTATAAAAATATAGCCTCCGACAAGAATCAGTCACATGGAACTAGATTTTAGTATACTTTGTGCTGTTGAAATTTCTCACCGTTAGAAGCTCAAGTACACTAGACTCTAGTTTCACGTGATTGATCGAATTGCACTCAAAAGTTGGTATTGTAGGACTAAATCTCAGGTATGACTCTGTACACGACAATGGTTATGCTCTTATAGATAATATGGAAAACCTGTTGTTGGATATATATTCATGTAAGTATATGATATATTATGTGTTAAAAGTCTCTAAATTCTGTCCCATATCGACTTTGTGATGATCCAATCTAATCTATATAAGTGTGGATAACCCTCCCCCTTATGAGGTCTTTTAAGGGGTGAGTGGCCCATTTCTAATATGGTATCAAAGCGGGCCCAAGTCGATGATGGTTTTCTCTTTATATCGGTCCTTTCCGGCCCACATCGATGATGGTTCTCTTATCTCTAGCATTGCCTACCCACGTGATGGAAGACCGATGTCCTTTCCCCCCCACACGTGAGGGGGCGTGTTAAAACTCTCTAAATTCTGTCCCACAACGACTTAGTGATGATCCAGCCTTTTAAGGGGTGAATGACTCATTTCTAATATATGCTCTAATCTCATTGCACTCGGACGTCAATTTTTGTAATTTTATCAAAGAACAACAAATGTCACACTTTGGGCGTGATTATGGCTACAATTAGATAGTTTATCAAAGTTAAATTTATGGAATATTGAGGCTATAAACATCAATCAATCCTATTTTTGTCGTAAACTAAACTTATTACTATTAATAGTAATTTATATATGTCGTTGCTATGACAAACGACTACAACCAAATGTACTAATTATCACAAACATGTCATGGAGGTAAATTTCTTGCGTCTGAAAGTTAAACTTTTTATTAGTTTTGTGAGGGTTCGTATATTTAATTGTAATCATCAATAATTGGTGCATGAGTAGTTTAACTATTTGATCGTGTAATTTATTAAATTAAAATGTCTTAATTACACCAAATATACAATTTTTTTCTTGTGCAGAGTTGACCTTTTAAATGCCTTAACAACGTAGTGAGAAGATGGATAAGCGACAAATTGATTCTAGACTAATTAACATCTCACACATAAAATCCCCAAAAAGATATTTATGGTCTCATTATCATGATTAGGCAATTAATGTTTCTAACTTGACTCTCACTGGATGTGGCAACACAACTTTACATACATCAAATTAGTTTATTGTATAGTAAAATTTAGATTATAAAATAGAACTAACGGACGTTACGTCAACTGTGATATTAATGAAAATTGCAGCCTTGTAATTAAGTAACCCATGTGCTTCAAAATCTACACGTTTCCGTATAATTAAAACAGTAATAAGATTATTGTTAGTTTATTAATTGTTAGTTTATTTATAGGTCATTTTAATAAAGGAGCGTGACATTAAACTCAAATATTATAATATGACCTGAAACTGCTTAATCATGATTTTTCGTGTTTTTAATTTGGTTAATTATTGACCATTAGATCATCAAATCCTATGGCCACGATTTGGACTGTATTTCTAGATTTAGATGCATACTTGTTTTGATCATCTCCCTCTTTATATCTTTAAAATTAAACTGACCAAATTTTTGGTTTAACTGTATATTTTATTTCTAAAATAAAAAAATCCGAGTAATAATAATTATACTTTACTTTCATTGATCTAGGTTTTAAATATTGTTAAAAGTTAAGGCTCTAACAATGTATAATCCCAGCGTTTAAATAGCAAAACCTTCAATAATTTATAGGAAAACAGTTTATATGCGGCTTATAATCACTGAATAATTATTGTCCCAAGTAGCTTTGCCAGCAAATAAACAAGAAAAAGGTGTGTGTGAAAGGTATCGAACTTTCTGATTTGATGCCTTGGTGGTTTAGTTATTGTCAAATTATTAATTATACCAGGATTTAATTTTATAAATCTTAGTACTTATCGCATACAATTATGTTCCTATTTGTTAATTGCATACTTCCAAAATATTAATCTATTTAAAGATGCGTCACATTCATACGACTGGAGTTCTAAGCTACACCAACTATAAAAAAATATTAGGTAACTTGTGCTGCAATTTAATGTTAATGATATTAGACGAACAATCAAAACTCTAATCTGATATAGTGATATTAAATGAGGGTACTGTCAAGTGTGGGCTAACTGACATCAAAACTCCATTTCCATTGCAGCAAAAAAGGTGATCTTATCGCCTTAGCGGCCCCCACACTCTGGCCCGACATCATGTGAGGGGGTTAAATCAGGGTACGCAGTAGCCAGTTAAGGGAATCCAGGCTCATTGCAGCAAAATCTGCCCCTCCGTTGCCAATTGCGCTTCATATTTTTATATGAAACTAGTAACTACTATTATCGATACGCACTTAGAAATCTCGCAAAATCACACGATCGTAAATCCAACAATGATGCTGATAAGTGATAAATGATATTGGAGAGATGGCTTGATGATTACTGAGTTTTCTAAAATCAAATATCTCACGTTCAAATCGTTGTAGTATGTAAAGCTAGATTAATTTGTCACATCTAATTTTTGGAATATGGTTTATCCATTATGGAGTATTTGATTTGCATACCATGGTAAATTCTGTAGATATCCCATTTACAGTATTCCACAATTCTTTTTTCTTTAATTTTGACTTTCATGTGAACTCACATTCATCTTCACATCGGAGAATCTTCGATTACTCATTTATTAAAACATATCTAGTCATAATTAATAGTTCAGTAGACCCTATTAATTGCAATTGGATTGAGCATCAAATTAGGGGTATTATTAAAAAATAAATAATGTTAAGCTTTAAAATAACAAAACTAATTGACTTCTTCGAGCTAGTTTATTCGAGGAATCAAACTGGATGCAAGTAAAATATCTGACATCATGAATGCTGGCACCGCAACCACAAACCAAACAATCGTGTAGTATTTTTTCAACATATAAATATATTGACTGTTCCATATTTTACTTGTTGGATTATATCTTAGCAATATGTGAGAGCGACCAGATGAAATTACACCAGGTAAGATGATTAGACTTAATTAGACCCATTCAAAAATATATAGATTAATCGGTTTTGATTAGTTATTTCCTTTAGTAATCATGCGAGGCTTAAATAAATTATTGTAGATGTATTGTTATGGATTTCTCATTACAACCTGTCTGTTACTATTTACCAATAGATGTCCGTTGGTAATCCGTCAATGAACCTGTCCCGGCATATATATTTAGAGGTTCCGTCGGAAGTTCGTCGGTAATTTTGATTAAGGAATGAAATTTTTTTGGATTTAGCTTTTTTAGTGTGTAGTTAATTAGAATCCGAAATCTATATTTCGATCTGTTTAGCCGTTTAGGGCCTTATTTTCTAATGCAAATATTCAAATATTGATATGAAATCATAATTACCTAATACTCATAAGGCGCCTCACATTTTATTTGCTTATTTGTTTTAAGAGAACGTGTTATGATATGAATTATTACAAATATTATCACAAATATTATCAATGTCCTTAATATCACAATAAATAATAAACATTGTAAAAATAATCCAATCCTAGAATTATTTGGACCATGTCATTTACTTCCCAATTCCCATGAATTAAAAACTTGAATGTGTCCGCTATCACGAAATCGAAGTGCTTTCGCTCGGCATCGTTCCAACTTTCAACTAATTAACATATACCCACACAAAAAAATGTAGATACTACTATTTTTATTTTTGTCATTTATAGTCCGCATCCATATCTCATAAAATAGTTCACATTCATTTGTAAAAGCTTTTATTTCTATAAAGTAGGTCACATTCTTCACTAACAATACTTCAATCACTTTTTCATTGTATGTCTCGAACTTTACCAATTACACATTAAATCACATATCACCCTAAAAATGTCTATTTTAATAAGACGGAGGAGTATGTATCATCGCCGATAAGGCCCAATTTAAAAGGCAATACTGAAATTTTATTTTCCTTTATTCCCACCACCATCATCTTTGATTTTTTATTTTTTTTTGTTATACTTCCCCCGTCCCACAATAGTATGCATTCTTGTGTATTTAGTTCGTCACACACGAGTATGCACTTTATAATTTTAGAAACTCTATTTTCTCTAATAAGATGAGATCCATTCTTCACTGACAATAATTTTAATTATTTTTTCTTTCTACACTTTTTTACTTTATCAATTATACGTTAAAATCAGTGCTAACAAAAAATGTTTGTTTTAACATTTCACCCAACATAAAAACACTCAAGGGTAAGATTTATTAACAAAATGTCACGATCTGCAACCAAATGTTGTTGATAAGATAACATTGAATATGCCACTATAGATTTAAAATCCACTAAATTTTGAAATGTCTCAATTTCGTATTTAATTTATTCAACCTATAAATGTATCATATTGTAATGATGTCACACTATACATAAAATCCAGTCATAATATTCAACAATTAACAAGAGGAAATCTGGTTCGGAAGTGCGGATAATTAAAAGTAATCAAGAAAATTAGCCGTGATTAAGATAGGCAGAGGGGGACTAATTAATCACATCATTAATTAATCACAATTCACAACCCATAAACTCTACATTAATGGTCCATTTCACATTGCAATAAAAAAATGATCAACTTTGGATCACTTCCACATTTGCTTGCACGTCCTCTCTCTCTCTCTCTCTCTAAACTACACAATAATCCATCTGTCAGCATTCGTCGGCCCCATATTATAACCCTCTCTCCCTCCATTTTCTTGTTCTCATCAATCTCTCTCTCTCACCACCATCTCCGCCGCCATGAACGCCGGATTCACCCGCCACCGCTTCGCCAACGACCTCGACGACTCCGATTACTCCGCCAGCAACAGCGGCGGAGATTCCCCGCGCTCCAAGATCGCTTCCACTTCCTCCTCCAAAAGAAGGTAAATATATTCTCTCATGTTCATGCATATGAATTATGAACGCAATTAAGAGAGTAATTGATTTGATTAATTGGTTTAATTATATTCTCAGTCGGAGAGCTTCACAGAAGAGAGTGGTGTCAGTGCCGATCAAGGACATGGAGGGATTGAGGCAGAAGGGTGATCAGATTGGATCTCCGCCGTCCGATTCATGGGCGTGGAGGAAGTACGGCCAAAAGCCAATCAAAGGCTCCCCATATCCGAGGCAATTAACTTAATTAACCGCTAATTATGCTCAATTAGGGTTCAATTTGGGGCTAATTGGTGCAGTATAATTGCAGAGGGTATTATAGGTGCAGTAGCTCGAAGGGATGTCCGGCCAGAAAACAAGTGGAGAGGAGTCGATTGGATCCCAAAATGTTGGTGGTGACATATTATTGCGAGCACAACCACAATTGGCCGGTTTCCAAGGCCAGCCACCACAAAACCGCCGCCGCCAGAAACGTCAAAACTCCGATTTCGGAGGAGGATGAGGAAGAGGAAGAGGAGGACGAGGAGGAGGAAGTGGAGAAGAAGCCTGCGATTAATCTATCTGATCAATCTCACGACGAATTCGAATTCGCGGCGGCGGATAACAAATTCAGCAGTAGCAATCACGGCGGCGAATTCGGATGGTTTGCTGATTTCGAATCGGCAAATTGCACTATGCTGGAGAGCCCGATGCTGGCGGAGGAGAGGATTAGTGCCGACAGCGAGATGGCGATGATTTTCACGATGAGGGAGGAGGATGAGTCGCTCTTCGCCGATCTCGGCGAGCTGCCGGAGTGCTCCACCGTGTTCCGCCGTGGATTGGCGACCACCGGATGAGGGAGGGCGGGTGATGTGACTTAGATTTTTATTTATTTTTAATTATTAAAAGAAATGTTGAGAGAAGGTTCTTTTGTAATTTTTTAAATCTTAATGTTATTTTACTATTTGCCAACAGTGTAGAGGTTAGAAAAAAGATTTGTTTGTTTGGGTGGTTGAAGTCATAAATTAAATCTCCTTGTAATTAACTCCATTGCTTGTCGGTTTCTCTGACTACTACTCTTATTTAAATATTGATCAAATAAAAATTAGGTTTTGATGATTGTGAGTATATTTTCATTTTTAAAATAAAGGGATATTTTGCATTATAATGAGTGACATTAAACAATCATATTATCATTGTCCACATAAAGATTTTCAAATTGTTTTTAAATTTTCATTTTCTAAAATTCAAACTATTGAATTCATATTCTGTAGTTAGTATTTGAGCATTTATTCTTCTTTTTTTTTTAATAATTATTGTTATTATTAATACTCCTAATATAGATGTATAGCTGATGAAGTAAAAAGTAACATATATAATTGCATAAATTAAATACTCCCTCCGTCCCAAGGTAGATGTCACACTTTCTTTTAGTTTGTCCCACAAAAGATATCACATTTGTTCTTTTGGAAAAAGTTCCCTCTCACATCAATTATAAAATTATATTTTCTCTCACTACTCAACACACAAAATAACATTTACTAAAATTCAGTGTCATCTCTCAAGTGTGACATCTACCGTGTGACGAATGAGTAATAAATCAGGTAGACCATGATACCACCAATTATTAAGTGCTATCGCTTTCAACAAATTACACAAGTGGGTCAAGTTCAAATAAATATACTAGGAAAGAAAGCATATCCAATGTTCTTTTAAAACTTAACAACATTATAGTTGATGAAGTAAAAGTAACATATATAGAGCAAATTGTAAGGAATTTAGCTAATATAAAATATAAATCTTGAGATCAGACCTTGTAAGCGCATTTTATGTATAATTATCGTTTCCAAATGTAGTGCATTGATTTTATACTATTGTTTATAATAATCATGCATAGCCAATCCTTATTTGCAGTCGAACTTGCATCGCTGGACATCATATTTTTTCACTTAAATAGCTAAAAGTCAACATCACAACTGCATTGACTTTTCAATGAAAGCAGTTTATTTTCTATTAATGTGAAATTATACAATGATATGATACAAATTACTCCTACTAGTTTGTTATTCAATTAACATGATTATGCACAATATAATAGTAGTAACAGTTAAATTTTATAGAGGACCACACTTAAATTGTATCGGTGTGATTATTTAAAAGATAAATCCGATTTCCTACTATATAGATTATTTCTAAAGGATATAAAATAGTACTCCTATTTGTGTAGTGATGTGCAGAACATCAATGTTAGAATAGGTAAAATATGGGAATATCAAAATCGTAATTATATAAATATCGATTTTGTGTATAATGATGAACTTTTTTACTCAAGGATAGAATTGGAGTAATATTTTATGGAAAAAGATAATAGGAAAAGACAAGTAGTATTCGAGGAGTGAAGGACCACATATGGTGTTTCAATCATTAATTAAACTTCAAAAATAAGATATTTATTTGGATTAGTTTGTGTATGTGATTGGCTGTGAGAGAAGAGTCCCCACATGTTACACGTGCATATCATCGCGTCGAGTGCGATTCCTTTATATAACGTCATTGACATTACATAATTATTGATTAACGACTCTAATCCTCCTCTTTCTTATCCGTTGTAGCGTTGGGCACATTTAATTATGCAAAGGGATCACCTCTTTCTCGATAAAGATGGATTAATTAATCCCAGCAGATCACAAAAATCACTAATCACCACCGGATATCAAATTCGGAAGAGATAACTGTAGTAGGACATCGTAACATAACTTATTCTCGTTTTTAGTTTACAAAATACTACTCCCTCTGTCAGCCATTAGATATCACACTTTGACTCGGCATGAATTTTAAGAAATGCAATAAAAAATGAACCCGAAAATATTAGTGGGATCCTATATTAGTTTTATAATAAAATGTGAGTGAAAATAAATTAGTGGAACGTTAGATCCATAACCAAAAGTAGTAGAGTAATAGGTAAGTGAGTATTGACTGACGAACTAAAAAGGAAACTAGTGACATTCAATGGCGGACAGATGGAGTACCATTTTTCAAATCTTTGGTGATGCATCCTTGCAAGCATGTTCACACAATAAACACGGATCCTTGAAATGGATCCGATTCTAATATTACTCCCTTCGTCCCAAGCTACTCACACTATATTCCATTTTGGGTGTCCAAAACTACTTGCACATTTTCTATTTTTGGCAAAAACTTTAAGAGCTAGCGATGGTGAAGGGGGGAAGAGATAGCGCGAGTGGAGGGTGGGGCGTCGACGGCGGTAGAAGAGGGTGAAGGAGGCAACTGCAAGAGGGAGAAGAGTACTAGAGAAGATGCACATGCACTCCGCTAGACAACAAGTGTTCGTCTTTTCTTAATTGCAAGTCAACCAATCTTAATACCATGTTACTAGTCATGACTCAAGCATGAATATAGTTATTCAGAATTAATGCATTTTCTTAATTGCAAGTCAACCGTTCTTAATACTCTATAATGCTACAAGTCATGGCTCACGCATGTATATGATTATTGAGATTAAATACATTTAATTTAGTGAAAATATCTTTTGAATCTCTTCACATAACATTTTTTTAATAAATTTCACCAAACTCACGAAGAATAATAGTAATGTACATACACTCCTATCCAACGACCTTTGCAGCACAAATCCAAATTTACAAAATTGGTGTTCACATATTTGGTTAGTTGCTGATTTTATTTTTGGATTTTTCCTATTGTATATTTGCAGAAGTAAAATGACGGTTCAAATACTTCATCATATACCGTGGGGTATATGTTACGAATGTTATTTTCCCTTTCATAAATAGCAGCAGAACTTTTTATAAAGTTTAAACACCCCACGGCCCACACTACGGTTTCAAATATAACCGCGAAAATCATGAGAAAAGTATTGAAAAATAGCATTGACAAACTACAGAAACAACCAAAACAACAACAAAAACAGTTGATTTTTTTTTCTCTCTGTTGAAATGACTCTTGTATGATACTATTTGAATTTGAATTTCGTTCCTCAAACATATCATATGTGAATTTGGCATTCCATGAAAGCAATAAATATTATAGCATGTCGATCACAACATATCTAACATCTGCAGAGGTAAAAGTTTACACCACAATCTCAAAGAAGCTGGCATCATACCTCACGAGGGTAACAGAATCTACGAGGAGCAGCAACCTCCTTGCTTCACACCCGATGCGGCTTTGCTAACGTCGATTTGTTCACCCTTTGACGGGACATTCTGTGCATTCCCGTCATCACCTGCCTCCATGCTCTTCTTGCTCACAATGCGGTGTATTTGCGTGAGAACTTCTGTGAATGCATTCTCGACATTGGTGGCATCAAGGGCAGAAGTTTCCATAAAGTAAAGCGACTCCTTTTCAGCAAATGAGGTCCCGTCATCTGTTGAGACTGCCACCAGATGCCGGAGGTCACATTTGTTGCCAATAAGCATGACGACTATGTTGGGATCGGTGTGATCCCTCAACTCTCTTAACCACCTCTCGACGCTTTCAAATGTGGAGTGCCTAGTGACATCATACACAAGCAAAGCACCAACTGCACCGCGATAGTATGCACTGGTGATTGCACGGTACCTGGAGACCAGAGGGAGAATATGTGATGCTCAGAGCATAAAGGAAGCAAGTGATGTGAAATGGAAACCATGAAAGTCTCATCTTTCCTGATGAAGGCGACTGCACAATGAAATTATTAGTCCTATAAAAAGGCAAGCTATGTAACTACAGAAGTGTAACTTGGCAATAGTAATTCTCTTGAACAACCTTGACTTGTGATCATATGTATGTCTGTTAGTTAGTTTAATCTCTAAACTACGATGCTACCTCACACTGGGATATGTTACCTCAAGGATAGTAACTATACTCCCTTAAGCCCATTGAAGATTAAAACTATAGTTGACTCGTGACAGAAAATTGATTCTGATCCATATCCCCATCATTATTAACTTTTTGGCTGAAACTCAACTGTCGAAAGAATGGAAAATTACCTCTAACAGATGTCGTTTTCTTATCATTTCAGTAACAATTACAAAGAAAGGAAACTGTCCAACTGACAGTCAAAGAAAATTCACTAAAATAAAATGCTTAAAATATTAAAATAGAAAAAGGGAAGCAATAAGTCTAAAGCTTTAGAAAAAAAAAAAACTTTCTCAATGTATGCTGATATCTACACTACATCTAAAAAGTACCAAAAGTGGGTCTTACATAAGCAAGACTATGCCAATCTAGATTTCAATAACTCCTAGTTAACTTGAATGAGCATCTATTATTTGTGGGGCATAAGAAAAGCTTATCATTTGAACTTTGATAATCATCAAGTTTTAGAGTTCAGGCATGTCAATAACCTAAGGCATATTATATGGGTCAGCAATTTCATCCATGCCATGATCATTGATAAAATGATCATTCCACGGTCTACACCACTATCACAATATTGAAACAAGGCATAAATTGTTATGAAACAGAGAATTTTGGCAAATGGAGTGTACAACTAGGTTGTGAGATTCTTAAGGTCTTACAAGTAAGAAAATCATCTAGAACAAGATAGCACAAAACCTGCAAACACATTTGCAGGCCTTTGAGCATAAAACCAAATACGTAACTTCTGGTAAAGATCCTTGTAAATTTTCTGATTCCATAGGTATCACTTGTGGATGCATTTGAATCAACTCATAAAATCCCTTGATCACACAGCACTGCTAGTCGAACAGCTACACAATTCTCATTTCCCAGTTCCCACCATGTAGGGGAACAAGGCGCAAATCGGTAATTGCATACGAAAATCTAAAACTAGCATAGTATAGTATAGTATGGCATATTCCTTCAATCTACATGATATACTTGAAGAATCTGCCTAACTGCCTTCTAAAAATCAAACATTATCTCCCATTATATAACCCTAGATCAGTAAACGCTTTCAGCTCAATCTCAAACCTAATAACAGCTTCACACAGCCTACAGATCTATCTAGCAAACCTTCATCTCCCTACATAACCACAAAATCCACAAAACACAATTTCCATAAACAACGAACAGCAGATCAATTTCAGCAATTCTCGAATGATATAACTAGAAATTCAAATTGCAGGAACAGCAGATCAGAGATTAGCAAACAACGAGCACACATGCGCACCTCTCCTGACCCGCAGTGTCCCAAATCTGAGCCTTGATCACTTTTCCGTCGACTGCCAAACTCCTGGTGGCGAACTCGACGCCGATAGTCGATTTGGACTCGAGGCTGAACTCATTCCTTGTAAACCTAGAAAGCAAGTTGGATTTTCCGACGCCGGAATCCCCAATCAAAACCACCTTAAACAAGTAATCATAGTCGTCTTCTGCCCGGTAACCCGCCATTGCTGTGACAGATCCAGTTCACGGAAACCAACCCTCTTTTCGAAAAAGGTAAAGTATGCAAAATATGGGGTGGGATTTGGGAGAGTTAATTATCAAGTTGATAACAGTAAGAGATAGTGCGGATTTCCTGTTTTACAACAGTCACTCAAACACCTTGTTTTCAGCTTCGTTTCTTCTTTTCTTTCAAAATAATTTTCTGTATTTTTACTAATTTCTTTTTTATTTTATTTTATTGGGCCAATATTTTTGCTTCAGGAATTAAATGGGCTGAAGCTGTAGGGGCCCATGTTGTAGAAATTCCGAAAAAGAGGAGAAATATTTGTAGGCAACAAATTAATTAATGCTTTCTCAATAATATCATGTATTTCAAAATATGGCATCCGTGGTGTCCTATTGTGTCTCGAATTTCAATATTTTGTACTTTAGTTTGACTATACAATTATGAGTTGAGCTTTAGTATTTTTTGAATCATTTAAATTTATCTAGGATCGGCCATTTTTGACACAACACAAAAATTCATCAAGTACTCGCATGAAATTATTGAGTTTTGGGTCAAGTCTAGAAGGCTATTGGGCTTATGTCCTTATCATATCGATCAGTAAGAAGTCTCATAATTTCAGGTTGGATTTCGTTAACCTATTAAAAAAATATTAATATTATTTTAAGGGATATTGACATGTAATATCACGAAACTTTCAAAAAGTTAGGTTTTTCCCACGAACTTTAAAATTGGCAGATAATATCACGAACTTTACCCTCGGTTTGTTTTTTTCCCATATATGAGTTATTTTAATAGATTGTAGAACAATTTTGTAGGGTGTGCTCCAAGAAAAACTATCTTCAAAGATTGAAAAACTTGAAGCTCTCAAAATTTTTGTCGAGAAAGTACGAAAACAAATTCGTATCATAATATTATTTGTGGGAATTTTTTTATTGGTGGAAAAAAACAAACCAGGGGTAAAGTTTGTGATATTATTTGCCAATTTTAAAGTTCGTGGGAAAAACTCAAATTTTTGAAAATTTCATGATATTACATGCCAATATCCTCTATTTTAATTGTATATATAGTACTTATTAAAAGTTAGCCTTAAGTTTTATTCTTTATGCTCGTGTAAATCCAAGTGAATCAGATGTAAGAATTAGTTTAGTCATGTAAATTGTTTATAGTAATTTTCCCTACAAATGTATTTAATAAATAGACTAATAATGAACAATTCATCGTTGTATTAATCATTGGAAAATATAATACAACGAGAAAAAAAAAACTACAAATAAAAACCGCAAATAAACAAAGATTTAAAAAAAAAAAAAACTAAGACGGAGGGGCCGGAGGGGCGTCGGGATCGAGCCCCAGCGTACTCTGCAGGTGTTGGATGCATTTCCGTAGGGCCGCCTTTTCTTCAGGGGTCCCGCCGCCGGTGAAGTACAAAGCGTGTACATCTGGGTCAGATTGGCGACATTGCTCGAATAAGTGGCTTTTCTAAGTCGATGTGGGGTTCCGACGCGACTTCCGACGTTGCGCCACCTTCCCCTTCCGCCTCCCCTTCGCCTTCTTCACTCCCTCCGGGCGCTCGTGCGGACCATCCCCACTCAAGTCGATGTGGGCCGCGCTCTACTCGCTCTCCGAACGCGCTAAGTCGCGAGCGCACCGATTTCCCGTGCAGCGCGTCGTGCATTCCCGTCCGGAATTTGGGGAGATCCTTCAGCTTATCGTAGATGTTCCAATACTTGAAGCCCTTCGTCGACAAGTACTGGCTACTATACATCCGGATGGCCTCATCTCGGACCATGTGCTCGTTCTGGCCACTCGTCATGTGAGTCATCAAGTTAGAATAAATACCGTTGAAGTGCCCGCAGTCCCTCATGAGGCGCTCCCAATGCCGACGGATCGCCTCGCTGCCATGGTCCTTCATTGAGGCGGTCTTGTGGCTCGCATGTACCTCGCGGCAATCCGCTCCCAGAATATGATCTCGGCTCTGGTAGTTGCTGCGCTCCGCGTCTTTGTGACGTGTCCGCCCAGCCAGCCGGCTATCAGCCTCGGACTCTTGCAGTGTGTAAAGTAGTCCTTACCCGCTTCGGCCTCTCATCGGAACCCGTATCGGTCGCAGCCGACGACGCCGGCGCCTTCCCCCTCCCGCTCCTAGAAGGCGGCTCGGTGGGCGTTTCTTCCACCTCGAAGTCCTCCGCGCTCAGTGTCGCGGCCTGAGATTCTTGGTCGCCTGGGGTTGATCCGGGGGTGTCGAACTGGGGCCGATACACATCGTCGGCTGGAAAGGGCATTCTGCCGGCAGAGTTGAAGTACGGAGAAAGTCTCCGCGCCGGAGGAGTCTGCAAAGGAGACGGACCCCCGTATGGAAGTTGGCCGGGAGGAGAACCCATCGCCAACAACGACTGCATCCACTGCTCGTTTGCTTCATCCGTGTTGGGAATTTGTGAACTCGACTCTTTCCCCTTACCCTTATCCTTACCCGATCGGGAACTTTTCTTCCAAAAGCTCATAATTTTGATGAAAATTGAAGATTGGGAGAAGAGATTGAAAATGGAGAGAATGAAGATTGTGGGTGATGAATGGAGGAAGTGGAGGAAATATTTATAGGGGTGGAATGTAAAATAGCCGTTGGGTTCAAAAAAAAAAAAAAAAAAAATTTTAATTATCGCCGATTATCGCCGAGCGTCGCCACAGTGGCCGGCGATCGCTCGGCGATAATCCGGCGTTAGAACGCCACTCGGCGAAGCAACGGCAACATTATCGCCGAATTATCGCCGACTTCGCCACAATGGCCGGCGATAATTCGGCGATAACCGGCGATTTATCGCCGAGAATTCGCCACCTCCATTGGGAATGCTCTGAGACAAACTAAAAAGGAAAACGTGTAATCTTAAGCGGGACAGAGGGAGTACTATTTTGCTTTTACCGGGTATGTGTCGTGTGAGGGTCATGTTCGAGTTTAGATTGAACCTTATTGGATTAAGTCATTATGAAATTGACCTGATAACGACACAACTGTCTGACCTGATTTTAATCTTGATTGAATGATGGTGAAGTGAATAAAATGGTGGGAAATAGTATTCCCTGCAGGAGGAAGAAGCAATTTAGGAGAAGAGCAGCGTTGAAACCGAAAATGCAGGTAGCTGAATTTGGGTAGACAAGAACTCAAGTGAGATGAGAAACAGCACATGCCATGACACCTTATAAAAGTATAAAACCAATCACTATCGCATCCACTCCCATCCAATTATTACTCTCTAATTTCCCAAACAATGTCCATCTCCGAAATCTCACCCGAATCCCAGAGGATTCAGTTGGTGTCTCGCTCCGTCTCCGAACGCCTGCTCTCCAAATACCACGACGTATCTGAGTTCAACTTCGACCACTCCCAGAGCGCCCTCTGGTCTCCTCTGGTTCAACGAAGAGCGTTTCTGAGCTCGCCAGACGACCTCAGAAGCGCCAACGCTAGGAGAAGATCATCCGCCCTCTCTTTCAACGTCGGTTCGTTCAATCTTTCATGTTAATTTTTCTAGACACACATTAGTATTTCTTATTGTTAATTGGATCCTATGTTTTTGCAGACATGCTTGTGTGCTCCCATGAGATGCTGAATAGTACTACTCGAATTCGGAGATTGCACCTGCTCTTCTGCATCAAACAACTACTCTGCAACTCAACATAATCGCTACATCCATATATTTATATAGACTATTGTAGTATGGAAGTGATACTTAATGTAACAATAGAGAGACAACAACCATTGCTCTAGTTTATTCTGGTTATTTGAATGTTAAGCAATATTGATATTATTTTCATGTTCACGTCATGATTTAAATTTTGGAAGATGAAATTGGCCATGCTTTTAGATGTAGATTCAATCACAGGGCTTGGAATAAATTAATTCGGAATCTGCAGTGAGAAGGTGTGAAATGCATTAACTAATTTCAGATGGATATCCACATTTGCATTAAATATGGATATGACCTGAATTTATTCTCCAAAAATCAACCTGTAAAATTACTTACTTTCTTATAAAAAATGCAGAAGAAAGAAGGAAAGAAAATTACTATGTTTCCTAATACATCAAAATAAAGTGGACCAGTGGATCCCTCTTTGGGTAAAGAACACCCACTCCCAACACCTTCTATCCCCTATCTTCTCTCATCCATCTTATCGATTCTATTTGATCTCTCTACTTTTTTTTAACTCTTAATAATTGTGTGAATTCTTGTTAACAGCTTATGGGAAACTTAAATTTAACTTGAAATCCTGGTTTAACATGAACATATTTATTACTTTCTATTTTATTTAAACATATATAATTGTAGGCACATTTTCATTTTTTTTGGGTGTTTTTCAATTATAGAAAATGTGTTTGTTTAATGTGATACAAAAGGTAAAGACAATTATGGTCAAATTATTAGTGTCAACACAATAAAGATCCGACCGACACAAGTAATAATGATTCTTAATTTATTAAATTGGACAAATTGTGTGGTCGGTCGAATTAATTATGTCGGTCGGATCTTTGTCATATCGATATAATATAGTATAACAGTTTGACCATAATTGTCTTTACCTTGTATATCGAACTAAACAAGAATATTTATTTCCATTACCTTTAATTGAATTAACACAATTATTTATACTAAAATAAGAAGTAGAGAGAAGGTGGATGAGAGAAAATAGGAGGGAAAGGTGTAGTATATTGGTGTATTAGAAAATGTAGTAGGTGATTCCTTTGGGTTTGGAAGATAAATTAATTTCGCAAAAATGAAAGAAAACTATACAGTAGATGGGAAAGATTGATAATATTTAGAGATTCAAGATGGAGTATATGTATAACAAAGGATGTATTAAATAGACCTTTCTAGGCCTCCTGGTCTCAGGCCTAGACTGATGTAATCTGCAGTTTTTCACCATGGCAAAAAGCTCAGAGCTTTTCCACAACAAATGTTATTTCTATTACTGTCAGTGGTAAAAATGATAGTAACAACCTCTATCAGATAATCAGAAATCACAATCATTTACCTGTACTTTTTCTTTATGCTTTAGCCACTGTAAGCTTTACAATTACAAGTATCTCAAGCAAGCCAATTACACAGGCAGCTAACTCAGCCTTTTCATGAACATGTATGATATGAGATCACCACTCAACAATGATTTTCTGCAGACTGGAATACTTAAGTTACCAGACTACAATGGCAAAATTATACATGAGAATAGGATAAAAAACATTCGGTATTTAACTCACCGAGTTTAGATTTAGACGGAAACAGGTGTTTGCTCTAAGCTTTCTTTCCCTGTTATGCCATCTTTCAGTGTTTGGAAGTACACATCGTAGTCCTTTTCTGGAGGAGGATTTTCTGGATCCACAGTGTAAGGTTCGCTGAACGGAATCACGCTCTTAACCTGAAAAACAAGCAACGGAGAAACACATAATACTTGAAGTATAAATAATTTCTCAAAACAAGATTAAAGATTTTCATGGTAAAGAGTGTCAGCACCTCAAATGTCTTGTCACATGCATAAGGGCTTTCCAGTGCAGCAATACATATCTTTGCAACTTCCTCCCTGGAAATCTTCCCCTGTAATCCAACTTGAAGGTTATTGAGGTATCTTGTGCTATTATAAATTCAAAAACATTTTTTTCTTCGGTATTCATGTTCGTACTGTTATATCATCTCCTTGAGCAAAGATGAGATCAGCTCCGGCAGGTTCCTCGGTTAATGCACAGGGTCTGACAATTGTATATGGAATGCCACTTTCCCTGATTAGATCTTCCCCCTGAAAACATGACATGGTTGGGATTTATGTGGACGCAGAAGTTGAACTTGCTAGTAAATACACAGCCTATGTTTGATCTCATAAATTTTGATTAGAATAGTATTATTGTAACTGAATATCTATTGCCTCTGTTAACTGGATATGACTAATTGATTGTATCTAGTAGCATATATTAAGCAATTAGATGCAGAGGACAATAGTGAGATTCATAATATTGATGTCTATATATTATTGAATTAACACCACAACAGAACTGAGGGAGAACCTTCAATTTGTATGTGAGAATAAAGCCCAACTCCTTGTTCATGCGGACAGCTGGAGGTTGTTTGGATAAATCAAGTCCCGGCCTCTCGGGTCTAGTGACTCCAGCCGAACTCACATGCACAAACCTGAGATTTTAGAAGATAACGAAATGAAGACCATAGATGGGCGAAAGTTTACATGAAAGGGTAATTTTATTAATGAGAGGAAAAAGAAAATGATCTAATGTGTGAATAAACCTGGGAGTGATTGGCTCTTCTATGTAAGCTCTTATGGTTGATATTGGAAGCTGGAATGGACCTTCAACAAAAGTTGGGTTCAACTTCCCATCATACTCAAACTTGCTGAACATGAGCTGTAAGAATTATTGAAATATTATTACATGAGTTAAAGGGATCATTGCTGTACATGAAGGTAGATATTTCAGGATGAAATGGATTGAGCACAGAAAAGTATTCATGGAAACATGCCTGAAATGATATGATTTCACTAGGATTAAATGGTTGGGCATCAGACACAGTTCGCGCTCGAAATATAGGTCTCAAAGAAGAGAAAGGCAAGCGAACCTGAAAGTGAGTAATTGTGAGTTTCAAAGATGCTTACCTATCCAGTATTCTTAGATTATAGTAGTAGAAAAGCACATGTAACAACTCACCGATTGCCATTGATCCTTAACAGTGTCAAAGCCAGTTGTATATGCAACAGTGTCCCAATCACGATTGGTTCGTAGCATGAATTTATATCTACGACCATCACCTTTGATGCGCAACTCAAGACCATCATATGCAGAGAGATCTTCTGGTATGGAGAAATTCTGCAGAAAGATAAAGAGTGCAAACACATTACTCTAACATTGTGGAAAAATATAGCATATTTTGCATCTGTGGAGAACGAGAAAGGGACGGCAGAGACGGATAAAACCATAGATTACCTTTGTGCGGATACTGGCAAAACCTCCGTTGTTTGCAGTAGAAACGAATCCTGAAGAGGGAAGTAGCTTAATTGAGAGAAAAGAGTGAAAAACATCACTAGCTGTGAAACTAGTAAAAATATTCAAGTCTTTGATATTGTTTGGAAGTGAACCTCGGAAAATTCCAGCTGGTCCACCATTCTCACCACCAGAAGGATCTATCTCAAATCCGCTGGCACTTACTCCTCCCATGACAACATCATCCAGTGCACCCCACGGAAGCTCTCTGGATACATTATCTGTGCAGGCAATGGATACATGTCAACTAAAAAGGAAGCAAAACAAAAAAAAGAATGCAAAAACTGAAAGCTCACAAAGCTAAAGCGTCTGACAAGGCTCAACTTACTGCCATACCTTCAAATCCAAATACTAGTTTTCCACTACGAAGTCCAACTGATTCCTTAACCGCACTGATCAGATTTTTCATGCCAATGAACTCAACCATTTCTGGGGAATCACCTTTAATCTGCGTTCATCAATCCAATGAACAGCCACAGTCAACAATAAGGGTCATTGCTCATCATGAAAAGCTGGTAAAAGGAAAATATGGAGCTTGAGCTGTTGATGTGGGAAAAACAGGTACAATTACTAACCTCTGGTTCGAAGAACTTGATTCCCTGCATATACACAGAAGGATAAAGATCAGAACTCATGCCAAAAGAAACAGTGCCAGCATTGTAGGAAGAATAGAACAATAAATGAAAGCACAAACACAATATCCTCCAGACTGTAAGTACCTGGCTATATTTGGCCCTATCTGGAGTATCACCTTCTTTTGGGCCAACAATAACTGAAACAGCATTAATCACCGACTTTACTCCTTTGAAGTACTCAGGTAGCAATGTGCTTGCTTTGGTAATATCTCCAACAATCTGATTTATATATTATGAAGATATCAGAGTAGCAAAAAAGAAATTGGTTTATCTTATCCAGCATGTTCAACTGATATAGCACTGTGGAAGTCTGTTTACAAGTGTTGCTCCTATTTGAATGTCTACAAGGAACATCCTTTCTTGTGGAAATGGAGGGGGAGGGGGATCAGCTCACTTAGGATAACTTGTGACTTTCCATCATATTTTACCTTGAAAAACATAAGCGTGCATAGCCTTTAAGTATTGTTGTGTTAACTCAAAGTCTCAAACACAGAAATCCATATCGGGAATGAGGAATAACCTTTAATATTGGGGGATTATTATACTTATTTCTACTAAAAACCCAAAATGTTCTCATATTAGAATAAACAAGGTTTTAAAAAGTAATGTATCTATTCTGATCACTAGAAAGTGTTGCCTGTAATAGTCGGTATTCAAGAAGCCTATCCTAACACTCCGATGCTGGTGAGCACGGAAACAGAGTAAACATAATTACAAAAGTCAGATATTGTTACCATAGACTATCACTTGGAAACCAATGGAAGATAGAAATCTTACCAAATCAACATCTTCACCAAGCATCTTCCTAGCTTTTTCTTCATTTCTGACCTGAAAAGAATGTTATGTCTCACAATGTAATGAAAGAAAATCAAAGCAAATGTTATTTAGACATCTTTCAATTACAGATATTCTTCTACCTATGGCCTCATCATCACTAATCTATATATATAAAATAGAGTCATGCATATAGAGTACCAGAACTCGAACTGCTTGCCCATTTTTTCGTAAGATATCCACCACTCTTCTCCCAACACCACCAGTAGCTCCAGCCACCAGTACAATCCCAGTAGTATCCATCGGTTTCACTGCTTTGCTAGGTGACGGATCAGAGATTTTCTCAATCAGAAATGCAAATAACTTCAAGTATAAAAGAAACTTGTCAGATCAAACAATCCCCAATTTCAGCTCAAAAAATTAGAAAAATATCAAGCAAGCTGAACCTTTCCAGGAGACGGAAGCTGGTCAAAGAAAGACAATGTTTTCCAAAAACGACCTACATCCCAACCTTGCTTTTCAGCTCTAATACTCCCTTTTAAGGTTCTTAAGGGCTGGAATGATAACTTTTTCTGGTAAACAACTGGTTCTAATCTACGCTGGAGAAAAGAATTTGGAAGGGGAGATGGAAGCAGCAAGGAATATGGAGACGATGAAGGTAAATTGCAGCCAATAGTTGAGGCACCCTGTGACATAAAACAAGCAAGCAGATGAAGATACATCAAATTTTTCACACTAGGCAAACTGCAAGAACAAAAATTAACACCAGAAAATTTTAATACATAAAAATGGTTCAGAATTTTATCATTGCTAAATAGTCCTAAACAGTTAAGTGCAATCTATATACATTTCTTCAATGTCTCTCACCATTAGTAATTTATTGAGGTTCATACAATTAACTAACACTTCCTCTGATATTTAATCTCCAAAACATTTCATCTCATAAAAATTGCCCACTAAGAACGAGATTAATTTCAGGGATTCATTGAAACGAATAATAGCTGAAGAAATTAGAACAAGATTAAGCTTTTCCCCTTCCATTTGTTTTGTATTACTGCAGAAACTCCAATCCTTCAACAATACGGGAAAACAGAAAATGTGAGAGTTGAGGGCAAGATTGAGTTACCTGAAAGCTCGGAATTCTTGAACAGTGAGCTACACCTACTGTCGAAAGGCAGTGACACTCCATGGATATTGCTTCAGGTGATTAATTTGAAGAAGTACTTTACATCACGGCTGCAGGTAAAGAAGAGTTTACATCTTTCATTTCGCACCACATAACATACTTTGCATGAAAAGACACCTTAATCTTGGGAGATTCCTCTGCGGTAATTTTTATCCAGTAATCTCCCATTACAGCTCAAGTCGCCGATTCAGATGTAGCGATTTCGTTTACAATGCAAGTAATAAAATAGTCCCAAAAAAAGTGATTAGTAACTCCATTACAGTACAAAGTAAAATAAGAAATAAAAAAACAGGTAAAGTAGAAAAAGAAGCCCTAGATTCTAAAATAGAAATAAGACTAATTTTAGCGACGGACCAATATAAAAGAATGAGATTACATACCAAAATAAAAAAATTGAGACTATTTTTCATAAATATATAATATTACAAACATTTATATATAGACCAATGAATTTCACTATACTAGATGAAATTGTCGCAATAATCCACTCGATAGATCACACGAAGTTATCACCGTAATTCACTACCCAGATGAAATTGTCACCATAATCCACTTAGCTAAGTGAGTGGTACGAAATTATCCAAGAGACTCTTACCCCACCAGTGACATTGCCTGGTCGGATGACGTGCGGCTGTTGCGTGAAAATCATTTAAATTAGGGGAAGAGAAGTTTTAGAAATCTCCAGACACAAGAAAATTGTCAAAACACACATAGAAAAGAGGAAGAAATATGAGAGACACGTGGAAAAAGAATTTCACGAGAATATCAACATCTCAATTGATCACCAAATTACTATGAATTTCCTGGTTCTTAGTATTTTTGTTGTTCTTGAATCTTGACTTCATTAATTATGATTGTCGAGATCTTGTAAGTTGCTCCTCCTAATATGAAATTGGACAGACTATTTGATGGTTTACTTAGGTGATGAATTGTTTTGATCGATTTGTTTAGAAATTTTTTGATAATGGACTCATAGGAAACCAAGTTATAGTAGTTGATTTTCATGTTTTTATACATCCATAGGGATTTATAATTGATGAAAAGTAATTCTTAATTGTCTTAAGAAGTCAATTGAAATCCTCGTATTGTCCATTTTTGCAGGTATTAGACTATGAATACATATTTGCAA
Source organism: Salvia hispanica (assembly GCF_023119035.1). NCBI lineage: Eukaryota > Viridiplantae > Streptophyta > Magnoliopsida > Lamiales > Lamiaceae > Salvia > Salvia hispanica. The sequence continues at coordinate 7,203,248 of NC_062967.1, read as the reverse complement.
CCATAAAACTTACACACTGAGAGATAGACGAATATGGATATAAAATATAAATAATGTGTATATACGTGTTTAATACCATTAGTTTTACCTTTTTTTATATCAAGGGATGATTGTGTTAAAACTTAAAAATCACTGAGATACTATAGTTAACCAAAAGCTATGATAACTGAACCGACATCGTTTTACTTGCCATATTGTTTTTTTCAATTTTGCCACATCAATTTTTAATTTTTTTGTACTTTATTAGACATTTGCGAAATTAAAATTTCATAAATTTTTAAATTTTTTTTAAGACAAATCATCAATTTTTTTTTATCAAATTCGGCTATGGTGAATAAAGTGGAGTCTCAGACTCTCAATAGGATAATCCAAAGTGAATTGGTAGTTAATGGGCCAAAATTTGGTCCAGTGGGTTTCCAACTTACTTCAAGCAACCCATACCCAAGACCCAATTTAAAAACCTTGGCATGGGAAGCAAGTTATTTTATTTTATGATTTATTCCATCTTGTTACAGTGGGGTCTAAGAAAACTACAAAATGATGCATGCAACACTGAAGTCAACGAACAGGTTCCAATTGATGAATTTAAAAACTAAAACTTATAATTTGGTAAGTGAAGACAGTTTATTAATTATCTTATTAAAATGGCGATTTCTCAAAGCAACGTGGTATGATATGTGCAGGAATCAGGAGTCAGGATCAACAACCTTGACCCTTGTTTATATTATAGTATTTGTAACCGATAATCACTTTTACTTAGTTGCGTCTTACATGGTCCTACATAAATTCATTGTATTAATTATATGTAAAGTGATTTTTCATGTACTTTTCATCAAATTCGAGAATAACCTAATCAATTAACTAATAAAATAAATCCTCAAATATCACAAATATATCTCAATAAAGCCGTAGACAATATTAACGATTAAAAGGGGAATTTGTCCAAGGAAGACACCTTATTTGCCAACAACAAGTGATGGGCCATGGCCGCTTTGTACACACTCTTTACCGACAATTTCAACACATTTTTCAACACTAGTTTCTTCATAATTTCACTACTATAACACTACCACATACACCTTCATATTAATATTATATCCTATCATTTGTTTCATTATCTTCTTCATTTATATTATCTTATAACCAATCTCTGCTAAAAACTTAATCTAAGAATTTAGAATTCTTAAACATATAAATGTGATAGATCACGGGTTTCATCTCCAATAGAAAACAAAACGAGCCATGCATAATTTAGAGTATTTTTCTTTTCATTTTTGTTCATATATAACTACGCATTTTCTAACGCATCAACTAACACATCATAACGGTATTTAATACAAAAAGAGTCATATCTTTAATATTTTATTAAAGCTAATGTGTTAGTTGATGACCTGATTATAGTAGCACAAATGATCCATCACATAAGTAGTACTCCATAATTCATAAGCTAAACTAGGTAGTTAGTTAAATGTCCAATGATTAGTAAACAACTCATCAAAATCTTGCCTGCATAAAAGAATTAAGCAATCAAAATAAAATCAAAGATTTAGGAGATGACTTCTTCCGAGTTGACATCTAATTAATACTAAAGCAAGACATAATAGTGATCATTATGACACGATATAAATAATTAAAACAAAGATGGTTGACAAGAAGAATAATTAAAACAAAGATGCATGCACATGGAAATACATTTATACGGCAATATACATATGGCGCCTTCCTTAATTAATTTTTTGTCAAGTCAACTGAAATTTTTATACTTCCCAACTTTCAAAAATGCTTTAGTATACTTTCTTTGTATTAAATGTAACACAAAAGATGTGGATTTAGACCAGTATGGAGATTAATTCAGTTTTACAGCTAAAACTAATTTTCTATAGTATTTATTTTGTATTGATTATTTAGTATTAAATAATAATGTAAACGACAGTATGATATATCAATAGAATTTTAAAAAATAGCTACTAAGAAACAAAAATAATGTGTGAAGCATATATACAGATCTGTCAAATGGAGACAAGTTTCTAACCTATCAAAGTGTGTCGATCGAATATGTTGATTGGCAGTTATAAAATTAAAAAAAATGGGGCAGATTGATATCTTTTTTTTTGTTTCATGGCGATAAGAATCGATCGAAAAGGTAGTGTTGAGTGCTGACGGCAACATTTGGACATATCCGATCCCACCAACAAAGAAAGCCCTTTTCTTTTTACATATTTCATCGGTTGCTATATAGTATTATGGTAGACAGCTAGAGGTCGATTTTTCAAACAAAAAAGTCATTAATTTTTATGAAAAGTTCGAAATTATAATTATTAACTTTTTTAATGGGAAAATGATTAAGAAACTAAAGTAATTAAGGTATAATAGTATATAATTTGTTATATCAACTTGTGAGGAAGAATTGAATTTTACAAAAAAATGAGGGCCGGCCAGCGGAAGTGTGAGTGTGACGATGAACACCACAAATTATTTATTTATTTAATCAATTTTTGGATGAGTATAATTTACTTATTAACATATATATATGCTATTCATTAAATGAAATTTTATTAAAACTCATGTGAGATAAAAGACCGTACTCACATTTTCTTTTCCAAAAAAAGTTCTCTCTCACCTCAGTATATAATAATATATTTTCTTTCTTGAACAAAAAATATTATATTGTTTTACTTTTATAGTATTCTATCCGTCCAAAAAAAGTAGTCCAATTTCTTAAAATGGAAATGCCCTCTCTCATACTTTACAATTTTTTCTCTCATTTTTCATATCTTACCTATTTTTTTTTTCTCATCTCTCTTATTTTACCATTTGTTCATTAAAATCTATACTATTTATAAATATTTATAAATGAGACTACTTTTTTTGATTCAGAGGGAGTAGTACATATCTGAATTTAATTTCGTCTACCAAACTAGCCTAACTATTTACACAAAATTAGAATTGCAATGAAATTGAAAGAAGGGCATGTGTGGGAAGTGGAAGCAGCATAGAAGTGGCAGTGTTTGTGTTTGACGGTGATACCATAAATGCACGAAATCACCAAGAAAACATTGGCCGGCGGCTTATCCCCCACCTAATTCAAGCTTCCACGCGGCCTTCATTCAACACAAATCCCACCTTTTGTTTGACCTCTCACACAAATTCCATTTTTTATTCCACAAACATTCACACCTTTGAATTTTCCTACTTATATGACGCACCCTTCCAATTTGTATCCAACATACATTATTAATATTAAAAAAAAAAAAGAATAACTACTCATATATTATCCCAACACGCATTAAACGTACAAAATAATATTATACTATTTGTTGTTCACTTATTATGTGCCGGTTTAATTAGTACTAGTATGAAAAGGAAACTAGTACTCTAGTTCAAAGTCTCACTATTAATTTTGATAAAATATGATCAAATTTGACTTGGCCAAACCCCTTGTGCCCCACTCTCCCTTTTGTTCCAAGTCTCTATATAATCCATCCATTGCCATTCAATAATCTATACATACATCCTCCAATCTCTACAAACTCCACTAAAATTCTCTCTCGAAAAGAAAAGATTGTTGCCATATATAAAAAATGGGTGCAAAAGGCGTAGCATTGGTGATGGGCATGCTGATATTTTGCAGCTTCGTAGTGTCGTCTGCTGAGGGAAGAAAGCTATTGATGAAGGTGGAAAATAGCAATAACGGCAGCTTGTATCTGGCGGCGCTTCCCAAGGGGAAGGTGCCGGCGTCCACCCCCAGCAAGCGAAGCCACGCCACCACCTTTGACCATAGCCTCATCGCCCGCCACCTCGCTGCCCTCGATCGGATTCTGCGCTCCGTCCCCAGCCCCGGAGTCGGCCACTAAATTTTTTTATCTACATATATATTAGTAGTGTTGTATTTTCACAATTTTGAATTCTTTTGTTGTTCGTCAAGGTAGAGAGGCAAATTAAAAGGCCTTATTGATGGTACCTAAATTACACATGTGAATGTATAGAATTTGATTTAGGTTGATACTGTTCTTTTCTATTTTATTCAAATTAATTATTTCCTTTCACTGTTGCATCTCTTGATGCTTGTTATTGACATTTTATCTTCCAAGTGATCTTCTTTCTATATATATGGTCACATCACTGCCAACGTATCGAAATAAAATTTGCTAATTGGAATCGAATTGTATACATATTATCTAAGTAAAAATTTTAGTCATAATTTTCTTTCTAGTTATATGTCACATGTCAAATACTATAATCAACTCACTAAACTAGATATTTGCCACCCTCCCCATTATAGGGAGAAGTGTCCGAATCCCTTTTTGAGCATTTTGCTGCGGAATATGTGCAGGGGTTTATAAAGTTCCCCTGCCAAATAATTATGTACTATATTATCAGACCAAATATGGCCAAAAGTTTTTGATTGAATCTCTATTTTTTTTGTGATTAACGTAAACGTTGGGCCTTTTATTACAATTGCATGGAACCTAAATTAAAGAAGATCCTCTGCAAATGACGGAGTTTCATCCAAAACATGTATTGTTAATAAACTTCTCTTATGAGGCCTTTTAAGGAGGTAGGTGATGCATTCTAACGGACATCGACTCACAAAAGCATCTTGTAATTTGTTAATTGTTGAGGCGGGTTTTATTTATTTTTTTGGTTTGACCACAGGTATTCCAAACCCTCCTTCGGCTGTATCAGATTAATGCTGCTCGATCAGGCTTGCGGATTAAGACCGAAAATCTCCCGCGCTGCCAACTGCGCTACAACCCGTTGGTGTTGAGGCGGGTTTTATTCTTAATGCATAAATGAACTAGATCAAAATTGTGCACTGTTCAAATGTTAATCGTTCACAAAATATTTAAGTCTACACCTATAATTCACATACATGCATAGATGTAAGTGCGGAAGCGCACACGTTTGTAAACATTAGTAGTATGTGGTATTACATGCTAATTTATTTATTTATTATGTATAGATTGCAATAATGAGAAAAGCGAACATATAAAGGTAAAAGAGGACACGTTTTTTTAGACTTTAATTTTCCTCCTGTCGTTATAATGTCGGTTTAGTGACCTTACTACCAACTTTTCAAGTATTATATACTAGGTGGTTAATGTTGTGAAGTTTTACTGCACTACAGAAAACATACTCCATTTGATATCTAGAAATCAAACAAGTTGTATTTTCGAAATAAGACATCTAAACAAGTAAAAATGACCTCAAGATTAAACATTATTTGGCAAAGATTGCATTCCATTTTTGATGGATCCATTATTCTTTCTCAGAATCCGGTTAACCTATATATTCTTAGGCAGCTGGCGGCCACTTTAATAGAAATACTTGTGGTCTTAATTAGATGCTTTTGCTCGAGTGGCAATGGACTCTGTTGGCTATAATTTTTTAATCCAGAACATTTTCTCTTCATTCGTCTATCACACTTCCTTTTCGACATAAGATTTTATATAATATTATTATTTTATGAGTCAAATAGTGAATAAAATAGAAAAAGTAATATTTCTATTTTAGAAAAAAATTATGTCATTTTAACTACAGAATGATCCTAAACCATGAATCTGAACTTCATACTTGTATGATAAACTAAAATTGGCCAACTTTAGTAGTATTACAATTCTCCCTAAATTTAAATTAAGTTAAATTTATTCTCTCTAAATTAAGTTAAACAATATTTGGATCATCATAAAGTAAAATAAACGAATCGTGACCGTCCACAAGGTTGTCTTAATCACATTGAGTTTATACGCACGGAATTAATTATATGCAGGTTGAATGTGGAATTCATAATCCACACTTCTATATGGTGACACAGATGGCTGATGGCTCCCATTTCTAGTGACAAACTATTTATTTATAAAATTCAACGGCCGATATTAATTTTCATTGCCGAATTTCTTTTACTATTATTGCGTATATAGTATTCCTATTCGCCACAAATGCATAATTATTTGGGAGGTGCGAAAATTATTACAAATCATCAAGAATAAATTCGATCGCACTTCACATATGCATTACTTACAGTTACACTGATAGTGTAGTGATAAAATGCAAACTTATATATTGTACAAACTCAAAACTCTTCAATACGGCGTCAACACAGTTTCAATACAATATCAACACAGTGTAAAATTTCAAGATTTTAATGTCAACACAATATCAACAAGCGTCAATCATTGACTACCGTTGAAATTCTATTGACATTTTCCCGTTGATGCTTTTTTGTGATCTGTTGACATTTTTCAATGGTCCAGATCATAGTTTTGAGTTTGTACAATATTTAGAGTTTTCATTTGATCACGTCCCTACACTGATAATAGTGAATATGATTAGCGAATGTAAATTAAACACGTAATTTCTTGATTATTGCATTTTCTTTGTAGAGAATATGAATTCATCCCGTTTGATTAAGTTATCTATTATGTGTACATTATTTAAGTTGAGTATTTGGTTTGGGTGTATGTATGCTGCAGAAACAATTATATTTGAATTCATAATGCTTGTAATTTATGACATGGCTGTCGGCTTTCCATATTTGGATTTTGGGCCAAAAAGAATCAAGTTAAGTTAAAGTATACACAATTATGATCAACAAAATTCAATTATTGCTCAATTGATTAACGTAAAATATGTACTCCCTCGTTCTCATTGAAGATGATCCACTTTCACTCCTTCCCATTGAAGATGACCCACTTTCCTTTTTAGTTTGTCCCAACTAAGATGACTCATTACTTAAAATGGAAACACCTTTATCTCTACTTTATTCCCTCTCTCTTACTTTACTCTCTCCTCTCAACACACAAAATAAATTTGCATAAAATACCGTGCCGCCCAAGAAAGGGGTCATCTTACTTGGGACGGAGGGAGTACAATTTTACAATTCGCTGAGGCAGCTAACATTTTATTGCTCGTCACAAAACCAACAATAAGGCTCCACACAAACTAACTTTTGAGGCATCAAATTAAATATTTCGATTAAATATAATATATGTCATGTCACAATAGATTGAAGGCAACAAATTTGGGGTTTATAATAATTCACATGAAATCCTAAACCATAATTTTTACATTTAAAATTTGTTTGTCAGTTGCAAGTTCACTTGTTACTAATTGTTAAAGGAAAAAAAGGCATTAAATTAAATAGAGGATAAGATAATGTACATGGGGAAAGTGTTAAGAGTTTTTCAACAAGTTGAAAACATGGAAATCTGTATCACGTGCAATTGTATCTTATAGTTGAATTTGATTTACATGAAACGTGCATTGGAATTAATATCTTAAATTCAATATCTAGGATGAACAAGTAAAATTGATCTACACATTTGTCACAAAATTCGGGTTTCACCGATTTCTTTGACTGTTAATAGACATCATATAGCGTGACAACAAAGAATATAAAATGCATTTAATAAGATTTTGTTAGAAACCTGGGCATCACAAATTGTTGCTAAGATCAATCAGCGACCAGAATTCAAAGTTCTTGTCAGAAGTTAGGTAGCCTTTTTTGAAGTTATTTGCTTGGCAGTCAAACTAATATCATTACTTGAAGAATAAGCAAAATCTTGGATTTGATTAGTATGAAACAGTTAGTCATTTCATACTATGATTTGTATGTGTACATGTAGGTGGTGTTCGGTTTGCAAGATTAAATAATACCAAAATACAATTTAAAATTGAGATGAAAGATTATTTTAGTCATAGGAGTTAGCTATGACTAATTATCCCATGGTTATCCATCTAAAATTGAGTTGTGTGGTTGAATCTCATGAACCAAACACACAACAAATTTAATCTCGAATGCAATCTTGCAAACCGAACACCCCCGTAGTAAACTAAGTTTGTCATTACATAGACAGTTAGACTAGATATATTTCATTGGGCTTTCGTTGATACAATTGTCCCCTGAAGCGCTATGTTTACAAAATGATTTGATCATGAGAATTTTCATGCAGTCTATTATTCTACTATTGAAAACCAACAAGGTTGAAAACCAGTGATTTCGATAAGAAATGAAAAAGATAGACAGATGAAGAGAGATCAAAATAAGAAAAATTAAAGTAACATAGACGAAATTAGTTGACTTTTGCTATAAAAGGAAATGATTCTACAATTTTTGAATGTACAAAAATGGCAAAATGACTCTGTCGAACGGAGGGAGTATGACTTTTGCAAAAAGAATTTTAGTACATGCAATTGTTTAGCTTAAAATCACTACTTCACTCAATTATAGTACATGCAATTGTTTAGCTTAAAATCACTACTTCACTCTAACTACAGGACACGCCTGCTTCCACTCAATAGAAAAGAATCGTTAAACTTATTAAATTAGATAAAAGAATTAAATTACAGTAGAAATTAAACTACAAATATGTGATGTGTACTACGCCAATAGACATGATATAAATCCATAGATTCTGTGAATATTATTAAAGAACCAGTTTTATTTAGTCAATGTTAGAGCTATTTTTTATTTTAAAATAAATTATTACTACTAAAGTTATTTATTTTTCTAAATTATTTAAAATTCAAATCAACGTTTGGTAGTGTAAGAAGGGAAGAAGCGACTGATGGATATAATGAAAATACTTTTCAAACATTTCATTGCCGTAATAGGCCTTTAAACAGGAACAAATTGGGCCTTTATTACAGGAAACTTAATTTGGGTCTTTAATTAATTGGATGCTTTCCTTCTTAAGTCCATGGTCACTACTTCTTAAGAATATTATAGAGTAAATAACTAGTTGAACTAAAGTACTATTTTACTAATTAAATTGTGTTTTATCATCATACAAAATCCAAATTATATATATATATATATATATATATATATATATATATATATATATATATATATATATATATGGGAGTGATCAATTGCTAACTCATCATTTAATTGCTAACTACAACTAATTTAAGGCCATAGGATTTTAGAAAACGTGTGGTCTACAATTTGCCACGTGTAATTTTCGTTTTTATTAATAAAATAAAAAAAGATTAAAAAAACGCCAAATTAGGGTTTTAGATGAAAATTATCAACACAATGCTTTGAGAATGTCAACACGATGCTTTAAGAATGTTAACCCATTGCTTATATTGACATTCTACATGTATTATATTGATATATTTTATATAGTATGTTGACATTTCTGCTTTACGAAAAAATTGAAAAAGTTTTGAATTTTTTTTCAAATTTTGACGTCGGAACATATGCATATATGATATCGTTGGAATCCTTATAAAATTATCTTTAATTTGATATATGTTATATGAATTTAAAGTTTTGGGATTTCTTTTAAAAGTTAGTTATAACTAAACATGTAGTTAATTGACATTAATACCCCTATTGATATTTTATGGAATTAATCATATGGCTTTATTGACGTTTTTTGTTGATCGTATTGATATTTCTTGGTTGATGATCTAGGCCCTTAATTTGAATATCTAATGGCTATTATTTAGTTGTAGTTAGCAATTAGGTATTGAGTTAGCAATATAACACTCCCCTATATATATATATATAGGGATGTATTCAAATCCTTTTCATATCTTTTGTCCTTTTTCCTTCTTAATCCTAGCCCTACGATTTTGTCATCTGACGGTTAGATTAATGCCACGTGTCATTTAATAATGCACATTTTCATTCTAATAATGCACAACGGCTAATAATGCAACATTATAGACTAATAATGCACATTTTCATTCTAATAATGCACAACGGCTAATAATGCAACATTATGGACTAATAATGCATTGATCACAACCATCCAATTCAAGGATCCAAGGGCTGAGATTAAAAAGGAAATAGGACACTTAGGGTGCAAAGGAACCTAACGCACCCCTATATATATATATATATATATATAGGATTGTGATCAATTGAGATTATTTAGGCTAATTGAGAAATGAGATGCAATATCAGCCACTCATTTTTATTAAATGAGTGGTCCAGATTTTGCCACACAATAAATATTTTTAAATTAATTTAATATGAAAGGGTAAAACTGTCTTTTTGTGTTTTAATCTAGGGTTCTTCAGCATATTACCGTGAGATTGGCGATTCTTGTGAGATTTTGCAATTTCCGTCAGATCACTGTTTAAATCTATTTTAACGATTTATGATTCAATTGATTCGAAAATTAGACTCAGACGATCTCAACGATTTCAACGATATCTGATTTGCGATTCAATTTTTGAAAAACAGACGACTAGTTCGACGGATTTCTGTGTTGATTTTGAAGTTTTTCGGTCGATTTTACCGATTTTGAAGTTCTTCAGCTTTCAATTGCGATTTTGGTGAGAATTGCGATTTCGTGAGATCTCTGATTCAATTGATTGAAACAATTTCTGATTCAATTGACTCAAAAATTAGAACGCAGAAGATTTCAACGATTTGAACGATATCTGATTCGACGATTCCTCAGGATATCAATTTTCGAAAAACAGAAGACAAATCGATGGATTTCGGTGTTGAATCTGAAGTTTTTAGGTCGATTTTATCTACTTGATTCTGTTTTTATGTTTTATTTGTTGATGCCCAGTCAAATTTCTTCCTAATCAATTTTTATTTTTTTGCTTTTTCATCTTTAGCTTCGATTTCACTTCATAATCAACACCTAAGTGTTATCTGATGGATTCTTCATCTTATTCCAAGTCGACGTCGACGAATGGTGGAGGTAATTTGGTTTGATTTTCATTAACATGATTTTTTTGTGTTGTGTTGGTGAATTATACTTTGTTGACATAAATGCAAATCTGTTGACATGATGTATGTTACTTGTCAAATTTTGTGTTATGTTGGTGAATTATACTCTGTAGCTATACTCTTTGTTGATATTCTGTTTCATTAACATGATTTTTTTGTGTTATGTTGGTGAATTATACTCTGTTGACATAAATGCGCTGTTGATATTTAAATTGATATTCTGTTGACTTAAATGCAAATCTGTTGGCATGATATATGTTATCTGTTAAATATTCTATGTAGCTATACTCTTTGATGACATTTTGTTGATATACAAAATAGTTTTATGCAAAATGAACCCTCCCCTGTCTGAACTGTGGTGTTTGTTGGTGGAGGAAGGGGTTATGGATAGTGTTGAGAGTCCATGATAGGATGTCTGATGTATGTTACATGTTAAATATTCTATGTAGCTATACTCTTTGTTGACATTTTGTTGATATACAACATGGCTGTATGCAAAATGCAACCTCCTCTGTCTGAACAGCCTCTGCTGTGGTGTTTGTTGGTGGAGGAAGGTGTTATGGATAGGGTTGAGAGTCCATGATATGATGTCTGAGATGTTGGTGCTGGTGTGGGTCAATTAAGATATGCTAGTTGACATTATTTGTTTCAGTTTGTTTACATATTTTCCCATTATGTTGTAGGATTTGTTATTCCAATTTATGATTGCTTACTTATGCAATTTGCATAATTTGAGAGATGAATCTGATTGGATTGCAGTTACCATGATAATTCATTTGCAACTTCTAAGGCTCTGCATATAGCTAATAAGATCAACTCTTCATCAACATTCCATGTATTGGAAGCCTTTTTCCACCATCAGGTACATTGTGAATCTCCTACATCAGTTCTTGATCTTATAATTCATGAAATCTTGTGTGTGGTTCTTTTTTTTCAAGCGCGGTTGTGTAGTATAAAGCTCGAATTACTTAGTTGAAGATTGCAATGCTGCATATTATGCTAATTGCACTTGAGATTGATTGATTGATTGAAAATTAAAACAAGAACTATTTTATGGGAAGGTGACATTTAACAAGTCTAAAGCAGTTGTGAGGGAGCGTATAGTGGACTTCGCAGCAAAGGCCCTTGGATCGTTGCCGTATTGTTCTGCAGTCAAATCCGGCTTCAACGACATGAATTATATGTAAAACATTGTTGTTGACATGAATTATATGTAAAACGTTGTTGTTGACATAAATAATATAGGTCGTTGACATGAAAATATTCGTTGTTGACATTAATTATTTGTAAAATGTTGTTGTTGACATAATAGTTGACATAAATAACGTTTGCTGTTGACATCGTGGTTCCCATAAATAACGTTTTTTGTTGACATCGTAGTTGACATAAATAATGTTCGCTGTTGATATCGTAGTTGACATAATGTCTCCGTAGTTGATATGTGATTTGGTGATGATAGTCTGGAGGAATTGGATTGGATTGGATTGGATTGGAGAATAAGCTTAATCATAATGCACTCTAGGTGTTTGGTGATATTCCCCAATTGGGAATTAGCCATCTCCCTTTTTAATTATATGTAAAACGTTGCAGTTGACATTAATTATATAGTTTGTTGACATGAAAATGTTTATTTTTGACATGAATTATATAGCTCGTTGACATAATAACGTGTGTTGTTGACATGAATTATATAGGTCGTTGACATAAATTTTATGAAAAATGTTGTTGACATAAATTATATGTAAAACATTGTTGTTGACATGAATTATATGTAAAATGTTGTTGTTGACATAAATAATATAGGTCGTTGACATGAAAATATATGTTGTTGACATTAATTATTTGTAAAATGTTGTTGTTGGCATAATAATTGGCATACATAACGTTGTTGACATCGTAGTTGACATAAATAATGTTTACACGTACAAGTCATGTCAACTATGTTACATAGTATGTCAACTATACGTACAAGCCATGTCAACTACACACAGAAAACATATCAACAACAATTATAAGTCATGTCAACTACAACAAGCCATGTCAACAACAACAACAATCAGAGTTGTTTTATAGTTGTTAACATATACTACAAGTTATTGGCATTTTCTTATTAGTTGTTGATATTCGATTTTGCTCTCTATTGACATCTATCGTATGATTTTCTTTTAATTTTAAGATTTGTTTTCTAATTTGTACACACTTTATACAAGCTATTGAGATTTGGTTATAAGTTATTGACATTTCAATACAAGTTGGAGTCAGGCTTCCTTCCGTGCTCCTCGCCGATGAGGTCGTCCAGACTGCCCCAATCCTGCCTACAATTCATGTTTTTAAGGTTAATTACAATTAAAAATCATGTCAACTATATATACTAGCCGTGTCAACAACTAATATAATTATGTCAACTATGGTGCACATTGTGTCAACGGCACATACAAGTCGTGTCAACTATGTTACATATTATGTCCACTACACATACAAGCCATGTCAACTACTCATAGAAAACATGTCAACAACAATTATAAGTCATGTCAACTACACGTACAAGCCATGTCAACAACAATCAGAGTTGTTTTTTAGTTGTTAACATATACTACAAGTTATTGACATTTTCTTATTAGTTGGTGATATTTGATTTTGCTCTCTATTGACATCTATCGTATGATTTTCTTTTTTAATTATAATATTTGTTTTCCGAGTTGTTGACACTTTATACAAGCTGTTGACATTTGGTTATAAGTTGTTGACATTTCATTATAATGTTTGAACTGATTAACATTTGATATAACTGATAAGTTCAAAATTCATAATCCACAATAATAGTTTTAAAACCCATCCAAAAAATAAGTTAACATCAAAACATTAAAATCACATTTTATTCATTTCTTGTTTCTACAACTAAACAACTCCTTGTACTTGTTGTTTAGCTCAAGCAATTTGTCCATGTTTGCTTCTATCCAATCATGAGTCAGTTGTAACATCGTCAATATCATTATGTCAACACCTATTCAAACAAGCATATACTATGTCAATAGCTATTGACATACTACTACAGCCATACATATGTTTTTTACAACCATCCTAACAACCATTCAAACAAGCATACACTTCGTCAAACAAGCATACACTATGTCAATATAATTATGTCAACAGTCATTCAAACAATCATACACTATGTCAACAGTATATTATTATAGCTAGGTCGATAGCTATTGTATAAAATGTCAATAATTTTAAAAATTAAAACAAATCCTTAACTGGAAGGTGATGCTTGTCCTCTTCCTTTTTTCCAGAAGCATTGTTCCTTTCCATCTCTTCCGATTCTACCATCGCTAATCAACAAAAAAAAACAGCAGAAATCGATTTCATAAGAAAACAAATCCAGATGTGTTGTGATACACTAAAATCGAAGCAATATACTTAAAATTTGAATCAATTTCTTAACCTGAAGAAGTCGATTCAACGACCGCCGATTTGGAATGCCTTTTTTTGGATGCAATCGCCGCTTCAGCTTCAACTATTTCTTCGATCCTCATTTTTCGAAATTAATTGATGTAGAAAACTGACCGAAATCTAAGATTAGGAGATGAATCGCGATGAAGAGGAGAGAAGATGTAAAATTGTATTTAGAATCGCGATGAATCGCGACTGAAACTTGGGAGAGAACTTTGAGAAACCGTTCAAAGTTTTATAGAGTATTTAGAATATAGTTTAAACATTTTAGAACTGAAATGACAAAAATACCCCCTGTTGACATAAACTACAGGCTGTTGACATTGCGCGAATGAGTGGTTGTGGTTGCATCTCAATTCTCAATTAGGCCCAAAAATCTCAACCTAACAAGACCCTATATATATATATATATATATATATATATATATATATATATATATAGGGGTGCACTAGGGTGCCGCCATAGTTAAAATAACATCATACCACCAATATAGTCCGTTAGATCTCATCTATGGACGCCTAGGATTAAGTTTCGTGAAAAAACACGGGTTTGCAGTCTACTGTATTAGATATTGCAGATCGTGGTAAAGCTGCAATATTGTTGTGGTAAAGACTGCAATATTCAATGGACAAACACTGCAATCTGGTAACGTAAAATTAGAAATTTCCTATTTTACCCCTCCGTGTTTTTACACGTGGCAGCATGACAAGCACACGATTTTCAGATCCAATGGCCTAAAATGGTGGTATGGTGTTACAATAAAGAGCGTTGTCATTTTAGCACAACCCTATATATATATATATATATATATATATATATATTAAAAATTTATCAATTACAACGTGTTAATGTACAGGGAAATACTATTCAATAAAAGACAAGCTCTATGGGTTTCACATGCATAAGAGAATGTTAATCTGTGTTTGCTAGAAGTTGGTTCCTCTATTTGAATGTGTAAACTATCGAGTTTATTGTTAGTTTTTAATACTATGTTTCATAAAAATAAATGTTTATTTATTTTGGTCCATCCATAAAAATAGTCAATTATTATCTTTGATAAATTATTCTCTCTTATGAGTTGAGCTTCATTGTCAATTAACAATGCTCCAATCATTTTTTCTTTATATCTCTCGTATTTTAACAATTTGTTACTTCCTCGGTCCTTAAATTGTCACATTTTTTTCATTTTCGTCCGTCCCACAAAATTTGTCACATTTCACTTTTTACCATTTTTTGTTGTGGACCTCATATTGCACTAACTCATTCCAACTCACATTTTATTATAAAATTAATAATATAAAAGTAGGATTCACACCCATTAATTTTTTTCAGCTCACTTTCTATTATATTTCTTCAAATATGTGTCCAATCAAAGTGTGACCAAACTCAAGAGACAGAGGTATTACTAAAACTTGTGATGTCCCAAAAGTTCATTTATTTATGGGATAGATGGGGTATTTATTTATAGTTCCCTTTTCTTTCCACTTTCACTATTAGCAATTGGTTTTAAAGAAGAGAAAATAAATACTACAAGAATTTAAAAGTGAAAATAACCAAAAAAGAAAGTCAAACATACATGGGAAATTAATTACATACCAAAGAATGACTAGAAATAATTAATGATTATACGAGCAAAATCAGCAGAGGCAAATAAAATAAAAGGAAAAAAAGTAAAGGAATTACACCAAAATTTTCTCATAAAAAAATATAATTATGCTAAATAGTTCTTATTGAGTAAATATTAGTACATTTATAATATCTTAAAATTATTAATAATCTAGTACTCCATATTTTATCAGTTGAGTATAAATGAGTAAAAAAATAAGTGCCGATAGAATTTGGCCTATTTTCGAAAGGGAGATGAAATTGGGCCTTTAGTTAAATGCTTTCTTTCTAATCCAAATCACATTATTAACCAAATACTACTACTATTAACGAAATACTATTTCGTTATTATACTGTCTCTGTCCATACTAGGATTCACATTTGGTGTGTGCACGAGTTTTAAAAAATGTAAAGAATAGTGAGTTTGAAAAATTAGTAACATATAGGACCCATTTTTTTATATTAATTTTATAATGAAATGTGAGTAAAGTGGGTTAATGAAATATAGACTTACTTACCATATATGATAAAAAAATGAAATGTAACTCTTATTATGAGAATGAGATGGACAAAATGACAAAATGTGATTCTTGTGGGACGTAAGTAGTACTCCCTCCGTGCCATAGTAGTGGAGGCATTTCTTTCCGGCACGGAGATTAAGAAGATGATGTGTAATGTATTAAATAAAAGAGTGAACTACATAAATTGTATCTGATCTTTCACTTTTGCACATAAATGGTACTTGATCTTTATTTTATCTCGTTTTAGGTACGTATAAATCACTTTTTTGTTACCTAATGCGATTTTCACCCCAAAATGCCCTCTAAGACCATCTCCAATCATACACTAAAACTCATTTTTGGTGTAGACAATTTCTTCAACCATACACCAAACCCAAACCCATTTTTGGAATTTTCAATGGATTAACTCCAAATTTGGTGTTACTGCAAAATTTTTGTGAGATAAATACCCAAAAATGGTGTAAATCTTAAATATAGTGTAAATGATTGAAGTTAAACTACTTTATGGTATAACATATACTCAAATATGAGTTTGAGTTTGGCGTAAATAGTTGGAGGTTAAGTTGGACATACACACAGCTAGTACCAAAAGTGACTATTATAATATCTTATCTTATTATCCCCACTCTTTATACTATTATTATTAATCAATATTAATATTATTATTTTAATGTTATAAATAAATAATCAATTTATTTTTTAATATCATTCAAATATACTTAATCATAACTATAGTTATAATTATATTTAATTATTATAATAATATTATTAGTATAATACTAAAAACTAGTAATTAATAAATAATTATAGTATAATTATTTAAATTATGAATCATATAATAGTTAATAATAATACTAATAATAATTACTGCTCCTATTTTATATTAAATTTATAATTAATTGATATAGTGTTAATTCAAATTTAAAATTGTGAACTGCATTTGTAATGCTACAAAGAGTTGTATATCTTTAGTTAGTTGTTTCAACTAAAATGAGTATAAAATAATTTAATATAAAAATTTCAATTAATTTTATTATTTTAAATAATTAATTTTATTAGGTGTTTTGTTTTTTATTTATATTATAAATGCAATTAGATACATGTATAAAATACTAAAAAGAAAGAAGAAAAAGAAGAGAAAAGAAAAAAGAGGAAATATAAGCTAAGGAGGAAAAAAGAAGAAGAAAGGAAGATAAAATACTAAAAAAAAAAGAAGAAAATGAAGAAAAAAAGAAAGAAGAAGAAACTAAAGAAGAAAAAAAGAAATAAGAAAGGACGAAAAATAAATCACATGATTCTATTTAATTGAAATTTTCAAAAATATCCTCCATAACCAAAAAATAACATATTTGGTACCTAAGATTATTTTTGTCACGGAATACTAAAAATAATATAAAATAAAAATCAGGTACCATTTATGTGCAAAAAATGAAAGATAATATATCATTTATATAGTTCACGCTAAATAAAAAGATAAGAAATAATAAACTTCACTCTTGACTATACTACTACTATAGAACGGATATTGAACGGAGAAGGGAGTACCATATTACTACTATTATAGAACGTACTATATTACACTTCATCTTTGATGTTCGAATCTTATAAATTACTGCCGATGTACAAGAAAGATTATTAAATCCACAACTGCAGCTTTATGGGTTTCCCATAAATTAGAGAATGTTTTTCTTTATATGCTAGAAAGTTGGTTCTTGATTTGTACTAGTACTATTTAAAAATGTGCAAAAACATCGATTTTATTATTACTCAGTTTTTAATAAGTATTTATCTTTTCTGTTTCGGTCATTATCTTTTTCCCCATTCATTATTAGCTTTGGCTTGGTGTAATTCATTTTTCTTCAAGAAAGCCACCCTACGCAAAACCACCCTATGCTTACCTTTGTAAAGAATATAAAATAAATAATACTGATAAGAAAAGACGAGAATATTCAGAATATTAACTACTACTCCCTCCATCATCACTGGAAATTTATCGCTTATTTTCATTTTCATCAATCCTAAAAGTTTGTCACCTTTTATTTTTACTATCATGTTTTGTAGTGGACCACACATTCTACTTATTCATTCATACTCACAATTTATCATAATTTTAATATATAAAATTAGTAGGACTCACATTCCACTAGCTTTTTCAACTCACTTTCTATTACATTTCTTAAAACCCGTGTCGGATCAAATGGCGAAAAAATATTAGGGACGGCGTGAGTACCACGTCTATTAAGTAGTAGGAGTGTTAAGGAGTAGATTCCAAAGAACATGCATATATTTCAAAAAGGCAACATAATCGAACCTCTCTCGGACCATCTTCATTGGTAGACTAAAATCTAAAATGCGATAGACAATTAGCTCCATTGGTACTCCAAAACCAATCTCATTTTTAGTATTTGAGTAATACCTATTTTTAGGTTTGCAATAAAACAAAATCAATTTTTTTTTTCAAATTTTGTGAATAAAATATACATATTATAATTTGATAATTTTAAATTTGAGTGTAGTGCAAATGATTGGAATGAATCATAATGGGATATTTACACTCAAATAAGTTTGAATTTAGTATAAATAGTTGGAAATACTCTCAATGGTTTGTGTTAAAATGACAACACCTCTTAAAGTGACACCGTGACACTACATATCCAGCAATATTATAAACGCTACACAACAATATTATAAACGCTACACATCAATCTATAGAGTGTGTTGGATAGAGAAAAAATTGTTGTATACAGTGTTGTATATTGCTGGCCGAGATTTTTACACTTGAGCATTTTTTTTATTGCCACATGACAGCTTATTATTCGTCCACGTGTATAAATGATTAGCTAGGAATGATGGTATGGTGTTATTTTAAGAGGTGTTGTAATTTTAACACAACCCTACTCTTAAAACTACTAAATAATGATTATACACACTAATACAAAGAATGAAAATAGGGAAAGATAATAATGTTAATACACACAAATAAAAAATAGGGAAAGATTATAATAATGTTCATCTGTATATATTTTGAATAAATTATATACCACAACACATTAATTATTCCATACAAATAGCTCAATTTCTCAATTTTTTGTGCATCAAAAACCACTGCTAGACTCCGGCGTCCCCACCCTCCGATCGACGCGCCACCGCTTTATTGTAGTATTCCTCAATTCAGGCGGCTCAGATACACCCGGCTCTGCACCACCGTTTCCCCGACCTTAAAACCAGGAACCACCGTGAACGTCACCCTGAGCGCCTCGCCATCCGCGGCGGCAGAAACCAGCTCTTCCGTGACGCTTTCCATGTACACCTGAGAGAACTTTGAATTGCGACTCACTTGAAACACGCTGACATGGCAATCAAACGACAACGCCAAGCTATGCAGCAGCCACAGCCTCCTCCCCATCTCCGCAAACGCTTTGAAGAATTCCGTCTCCGGAAACTCGCCCGATTCCACCATCTCTCTCTGGTACAGATTGCCGGTGAATGAGGTCTCCATCCTCGGGTGCACCACCTGAAGATATTTCGATTTCAGAAATTCCCCAAACAGCGAATTAGGGCTTTGCTTCGCGAAATTGATCGCACTCGCCGATCGCAAAACCCTAAATTGATCGAAGAAGAAGCTGCGGCGGTCGTGCTCATGGATCTCGCCGCCGAATCCGGGAGAGGTGAAGCCGGAGAAGATCTCTCTGCAGACAAATGATTCGATCGCGAAGGATTTATGATCGCTGTTTTCGAAAACGACGTCGCGGTGGATCGCATCCACCGCGGCGTCGATATCCCAATTCGCCGATTCCATTTCGCGAATCAGAAGGTTGACGAATCCGCGCACCGATTTCAGCAAGTGGTGCAACACAAGTGCGAAATCGGTGTGGCTGACGTCGGAGAATCTGATTCCGTCGATGGATCCGCTTGAATTCAAATTCGTCTTCCGCAGGTGGTTCTGCAGAGACGTGATTCGCGCCTCCTTGGCGTCGATCTCGGCCTGCATTTGCCTCATGGTGACCTCGTAGGTCTTCACCAGCGACTGGTGCTCTTGGATCTCCGCCAGCGCGAGCGTCACGTGCGGCGGCGGCGGCGAGTCGATCTGTTGATTCGCGAAGCGCTGCCTGAGGTCGGCGAGCGCCTTCAGCTGGTCGACGACGGCACGGTCGGCGGACCGGATGGCGTCGCGGTTGTACGGGATCTGAGCCGATTGGAGCTCGGCGTAGGCGGCCTTGGCGGCGGAGACGGAGGCGAATAGCTTGGCGACGAAGGCTTCCATGGCGGCGCGGGCGCGGGAGACCTCCTGGTTGGCGTCTTCTTCGTCGGAGCGATGGGGCTCGCAGGGTTGGAGGCTTTCTTGCGGCTTCTTGGAGCGGATTCTGGAGCAGCTGATGAGTGTCGAGAGTGTTTGGGCGATTCTGCTCTTGCGGCGGTCGGATGGTTGTTCTTCCATTGATGGAATAAGCTTATGGAAAAGGGAAAGGAAATTGGAATTGGGGTTGAGGAGAAGAGGGATGCAATACATAGATAGATATAGGAGGAGTAAATGGGGAGAGAGAAGGGGATTAGTTTGGGTAGGTGAATTGGGATGAATATGGCGGGAAAGTAATGCGGATGCTCGGAGAAGACGACAACACTCCAACTTTATCTCAACTTTGTCATTTCCTCATTTCTTTGCTGGTTTTAGTTTTTTTAATCCCTGCTTTAAAACTGTAATAAGTAGTGTGTACATTTTTTTATATCTTTTATTTTACAATAGTATTATTAGCTGTTTTACTAAATTTTACTTATTATAAGCTTGAAAGATAGGTTTTATTATCTACTACTAACATTTATATACATTCCATTTTTTTTAATCCACAACAAAAATAGAGGGGGAGAGGAATTAAATAGAGTGAGAGATATGGTGGGAAGGTTTACTATATTTGAATTAACGTAATTAAAATATTTATTTTTTACTTAAGTATAGTTACATTTAAATATTTAAGTAATATTTTTGAATAAAAAAATTACTTCACTATAAAATCTAATTGAGTGGAGATTTTTTTTATTTGTATAGTCTATATAAGTATTTCTCAAATATATTTGTATACTCTCTAATTACTGAAAATAGGCACCAAGGTGTGCAATTATATCTGCAATTTTACAATATGATTGTTAGCTGTTTATTGTATTATATGTACCCTAAATTTTATTATAAGTTTACAAGATAGGTTTTATTATCTATTACTAACATTTATATACATTCCATTTTTTTTAATCCACAACAAAAATAGAGGGGAGAATACTTAAATAGAGTGAGAGATATGGAGGGAAGGTAAAAAAATAAAAGTAAGAAGTTGTCGTGACGCTGTCTGCCGACAACTATTCGAAAACGACACAATGTCAAAGTGTTATTTAATTGTTTGTCGTATTCTGAATAAATATATAGATATGCGACTTTATTTAATGGTGCGCCGCAAATTTTAGTAAAAGATGATTGGAGTCTTACCTTAAAAGGTAATATTAGTAATTAATACTCCTTCCATCCCATTTTAAGTGAGGTGCATTTTTTTTAGGCCGTCCCACTGTAAGTGAGATATCTCTCTCTTAATTGATCATCACGTCTCCTTTTTCTCTTTACTTTTTTTTCTCTCTTACTTTAATCCTTCTTCATTTAACAACTAAACATCACTATTTAAAAACATGTGCCCAAAAGAAATGTGTCACATGTAATGGAATGGAGGGAATATTATTAAAATGTATTATGAGCGAAGGAAATAAGTACTTAATAAATGAGTTTTATTTAAAGGTAGTGTCTATAAATAAAAAGTGCATGTTCTTATTGGCCTAACTAAAAATAACGAAGAATGTCATGTATTGAAAATTCAAATTTCATAATGATAGAATATACTAATATCATAAGTATATATTAAGTATTAATCAGATTATGTAATTGTTAATTATCTCGTGTCCATTCTACAGCAACACAATGTCAACATGTTATGTTATGTAATTCTTTATTGTATTCCAAATCAAAAAATATAGACACACCATTGCATCCGAGGGTACATCACAAATTTTATTTCAAAAATTTCTATTATTAAAAAATGAGAAAAGTATTGAATTAGCATGATAAGTGAAGGAAAAGAATAATAAATGATCATGAGTTTTATTTTAAAGGTAGTGATTCTTAATGAAAAGTCGAAAATTTTGTTGGCCGAACTACATTAAAGTGTAAGAACTCAAATTTCAAAATTGTAGCGTATATAAACATATAAATAGGATTCACAGTAATTTTTAATTTTTAATCATATTGTGTACCCTAAAAACGTTAGTCATCTACGTCTCAATATCTAATACTTATTTAATTTTTATAACCTACTAAGTAGTATATAGTCTATTTTTTATTCATAACAAAAATAGAGGGAGAGAGGAATTAAATAGAGAGCGAGAGATAAACAAAGAAGGTATAAAAAATAAAAGCAAAAAGGTTGCTGTGTAAGGAAATATATATCTCATCTTAAGATACACTAAGTGAAGGAAAAAAAATAATAAATGAGTTTTATTTAAAGGTAGTGTATAAAGTGCATATTCTTATTGGTTAATCTCAAATTAATGAAGCATGTAATATATATTGAAAACTCAAATTTCATATATTAGATTCTGTAATTGTTAATTAATTATTTCATGTCCGTTAAACAACAACACAGCGTCAACAACATGTTATTTAATTATTTATCGTAGTTCAAATTTTTAAAAAGATAGATACACCATTGCATATAAGGATGCGCAAATTTTAATTAAAAAGTGATTGGAGTGATATGAATACCGGAGAATAAATTTCAATGTAAAAGATACTATTAGTAATTAGTAGAGTACTCATTAAATGTGCAGTGTTAGTAAAGGAATAGTGACTAAAATGAAAAGTTCAAATTCTTGTTGGCCTAGCTGAAATAAACAGGTATTGAGAACTCAAATTTCATAATGGTAATATATGATAACATATTAATCAGATTCACAGTAGTTTAAAATTATCTCGACTAAATATAATTTACTATTGCATTATACTCCTCTATAAGCATTGGATCGATCGATCTATCTATCTTCATAATGTTTTTCTTATGTGCTTGGAGTGTTATATTCGATATAAATAGACACATGAATATTTTTTAATTTTTAATAAATAAATAAATATAACTTTAAAGGTCAAACCATGAAAGACCGTAAAAGTAAAGCCATTGCCGGTTTGTGTTAAAATGACATCCCCTCTTAAAATGACACCGTGACACCACTTATACAGCAATATTATAAACGCTACACAACAATATTACAAACACTACACAACAATCTATAGATTGTTGTATAGTGTGTCGGATATTGCTGGACAAGAAATATTGTTGTATAAAGACCAGCAAATTGCTGGCCGTCTTTTTCAACTTTTTTTTTTTGCCACGTGGCAGCTTATTATTCGTCCACGTGTACAAATAATTGGCTAAAAATGATGGTATGATGTTATTTTAAGGGGTGGTGACACCCTAACATGCCCCAGCCATAGCCTATTTTAAAAGATAATTTGTCAAACCATGAACGACCGTAAAAGTAAAGCCATAGCCTATTTTAAAAGATAATTTATCTACCTTTTTCGGGTTAATAGGAGCTCTAAGAAAGAGTTACTATTGTGCATATAAATATTACTCTTCTTCATATAATTAAAAATACTTTGTTAAAAATAACTACTACTATAAATAAAAAGTTACTATCATTACATAATTACAAAAACGATGTACTATTTATTTATTATGCATAAAAGTCATGGCATGTCCTAAATTAAAAGTCATAGTACTCCTCTCTGTTCACTTCATAAAAAAATGGATGGAAAATTTAAAGGCCGCGTCAATGAAAACTAGGGGTGAGAATACGGATATCGGGTATTGGATTTACCCATACCCGACCCGATATTCGCTGGATTTGGATACCCAATATCCAATTTTATGGGATTGGGTATTGAAATATAAGATAAATCGGGTATTGGATAACCCGAATGGGTATCGGGTATTACCCGAATATCCAATTTATTATTTAAAGCATATTTTAAATTAGGTTTAGCCATTTTGCATTAAATATAATCTTATACTTTAAAATAAAAATGATCCATTTTTCTTAGTTTTATACTACAAAATAAATGAAACATTAAAGATATTAGTCAATTTAGATATTTCTATATTTCTATTAATATATAAAATTTAATTTTTTAATT
The DNA here is from genome assembly GCF_023119035.1 of Salvia hispanica. Classification (NCBI taxonomy): domain Eukaryota; kingdom Viridiplantae; phylum Streptophyta; class Magnoliopsida; order Lamiales; family Lamiaceae; genus Salvia; species Salvia hispanica. The sequence goes on along the minus strand of NC_062967.1, from coordinate 7,178,742 downwards.
AATTATTAACACATGTAAAGAGTCGGGTATTTGGATACTCGATACGTCGGATATGGATACCCGGGGCGGGTATTGGAGTACCCGAAAATATATCGGGGCGGGTTTTGGATAGACATTTTGATAATTTTCGAATTTGATACCCGGTTTTTTCGGATCGGGTATCCACGGATACCCGTATTCCCACCCCTAGAAAACCTTTGATATCAAGATTAACCACTCTACATTCGGATTTTCCTACATAATTTGGTGTTTATTTGTTTTAAAAATTCTTGAAACATATTATTTCCTTGTTTGGTTATAGTAACATTATTTTGTTTGAAAAACAATGTGTGTTGACAATTTTACCCCTTAGATAACGAATTTTTTTCAAATATTGTGATGCTGAAACCTAAATTTGTAGTACCAGATTTTACTGATACTCCTAATTAAGGAGTGCCATATCAAGAAAAGGAGTACTCTCCATTTGTAAACTTATTCACTAATGTTGCATTTAAAATTTATTTAATAAAAAACACAACTCAGTGGTGCCAACCATTCACAAATTTCAAAGTAAAACTATGTAAATAAAAACATAAATCACATAAAGGCTCTACAAAATTAATTCATGCGACACCATCATCTAAATCATTACAGAATTAATTCTCAATCTCTGGTTTCTCTCTCAAATATAAACAACATATTCCCAATGAGGGAGCAGTTATGAAATTCAATAGTTTTCCAAGAGATATTCATGTTTGTTTTCACAAAATTGGCCGGGTCAAGATTGTTCGCTCACCTGGTCTATAAGAAAAACAAACAAACCAGTTCAAAGCGACCAAACAAATTTAGCACACAAGGAGAAACCCACACTTTGAATCGATCAGACGTTGTAAGACTAGAAACTTGTCTAACCACAACATCTAGAAACAGTTTCATGCAATTCATTTAAGAGCTATCCATAAACCAAACGTGTAAAAAATTAAATTAAAGTGGCAACAAAAATTAAAGGACTCACTTTTAAATTTCATAAAAAATAGTAAAAAACAATACAGTGAAAAAGGTGTTGGAACAAAAATAGAATTAAGAAGAAGAATATCTAGATATTTTTGTAGAAATATTTAAGTATAGAATTTCCTAGTAAAATATTTTGATTTTTACGAAGATGAATCTAAATATATAGAATATTAAATAATAGAGTAGAGAATTCTAGAATAAGAAATGAATGTTTATAAAGAGGTAGCGGCGAAACAGACATTTTATGATTGGGCCCCAAGTCGCTGCTAATAGATATAGAGATCATTTGATGTCTGTGACGTCTAAAGTTCGAAATAATTAATAGTTATTATTTTTAATTTTTATGTAAATATAATATAGACGGAAACAACTTTTAATTATAAATTGCTAAAGATTTAAAATTTATATAAATAGTGGTATAAAAAAATAGAAAAATAAAGAACTAGATTGTTAAGCATTATATATTGCTACTTATATATGCAATATATAAGTAGAAAGAAAATAGATGCACAGGGAAAAACATGAAACTATTTGCCATATATTCCACCAAATTGTCATCTTAAATATTTTGTAAATCACATCAACAACTCTATGAGTAGAGTTGGCGGTGGAATGGCTTCTCCTGTTACACTCTGACCCTTATGACTTATGCACTTATTATAAATAAATTCAAAATTCATAATCCACGCATCAAGTATATAAACCACACATATTACACATAATATTAAAAACCAACATTTATCAGATATATACTTCAAAACATTCTAAACAGTAGTGGGACCCTCTCACCACTCTATATACTATACATTTATCTACGTGAAAAAATGATGAGAAGGAGAAGCTTGCCAAAACGCGTCAGCAATAGAACCTAAACACGTGGAGTTCCTATGACCCACGTCAACCAAAACGTTACTGATATCTTACTCCTGAAAATATTAGTAGTTTAAGTGAGCCACAACTCAGTATATAAACCATCTCTTTAATTTCACATCGCATATTCTTTAATAAATACATATAACCAGAAACAATAAATAGTAAAATAATTTCTTATTCATATGCATATACCTCTCCGTTCCATTTATTATTCTGTAACAAGTCAAGCCTGGTATCTGCCCGGGATTCCTCTATGACCCGAAGGTCCCTCTGTATTGACCCGTAGGTCCCTCTATGACTCTGTAATTTGACCCGTAGGTCCCTCTATGACTCTGTAATTTGACCCGTAGGTCACTCTATAACCCGAAAATCCCTCTGTAATTTCAGATCCAGGGCAAGACTATCACAGATTCTCTTTAATCATATGCTCATATGCTTTCAATATCACATGCAAAATATATTTATGGTCAAACACATATCCATATATCTCATCCCATTATATAATTCCAATGCAATATATAAATATATCACTTGCAACAATAATAAATTCATATCATATTCTATCATACAATTCAACTATTCACTCCAATTTACACATAAGCAATCAACCATATAGCACGTATAAAATTACATGTAATTTATACACACTTAGTTATAGAATTATTCTAATTGAGCTTTCGATTTCACCTCACTCTATATGCTCTTTTCTTTGCCAAACTAAATCAGACAGTAGTCTCTCCTCTCCTCCTTTCTTTTCCTTTCCCCCCCTGTAGTTTTTATATACAAAAGCTATATAAATGATTTAGTGCCGATTAGGCGACCGACTTCATAATTTTCATATTATTTAATAATCTATGTTACTTTACGTGTCCAAATTGCAATAGCACAAAATTTCACATTATTACATGTAGCAAAACTATAAGCCACTCCATCCTTAAAGATTTACAAAGAAAAGGCATAACTTATATAATATATATGCATTACACGTTTCACACACATTTAAGTATATTTTAATTTATTTTCTAATGTACGTTAATAGTAAAATATACTAACATGCACATATACACACTTTACTATACATGCGTACATATTTGTATACATTTATATTAATATTTCGTATACATAAAAATTTTCGTTACTATATATATATATATATATATATTTATTTAAAAAAATTTCTTTTATAGTACACATTTAATATATCTAGTAAAAATGATAATATAATATCCAATGATTATAAAAGAAATACATATTTTAGATTAGGGATGTCACAACTCCAGGCCGAACTGATCCCCCGTTGCCGGTCAAAATCTGAACGTCGTTCCTAATCAGATCGGCAATCAAGAAAATCCAATTCTCATACCAGATGATTGAGGTACTTTTAATTATTCTTGGAGTTAGATTTTGTTTTTACCTTTTTCAAGAAGAAACTTTTAATTGATTCTTGGAGTTGGATTTTGTTTTTACCTTTTTCAAGAACTCAAGACTTTTAATTGATTCTTGGAGTTGGACAAGAACTCGAATACTTTTAATTGATTCTTGGAGTTGGATTTTGTTTTTACTATAATCAAATTGATCTTCTTTATCCCATGCGGGGGTCAAAGGGAAGAAAATCTCTCACGAAATCAACATTCATATCATATTCGTAAATCAGATAAACAGACTGATTTCCCTCATTTTCATGTGACTGAATGAATGAATTTAGGACATGGGTAAGAAATCAGAGGCTGATTGTTTTCATGTGGATGAATTGAATGAATTTAAGACAACGGTAAGAAATTAGAGGCTGATTGGGATGCTCTACGGGCTGTAATCTCGTGATTTCACTTTTTTTTATGTAGTATATTGTATCGTAGATAGTTGTGCGTTTGATTTTTCATTATGTGATTTTTTATTAAAAAAAAACAGTCAATTTCATTAATGCTTCCAAATTTGTTGTGACTCAAAATTCATCTCTTTAAAGATAACAAAACAGTCAATTTCATTCATGCTTGCTTCAAATTTATTATGACTCAAATCCAATTTAAAGAATTGAGAATTTTTCCAGATAGAGAATTGTAATCAATAGTTACGGATTTAAGCTTGGCAACAGAGCTCCATGAATCAGAGAGAGAAGAAGTGATATTATTGTGTTCAAGAGCAAGGAAGGATTAGAGATACTAGGATCAAACCAGAGAAAGAATTAAAGTTCATATCCAAAATGATATTTTGACAAAGTTCGAGAATTCAAAAGATGTTCATTCAATATTTTAATGAAGAGAGCAAATAGACAGAATTATCTTTTATGGCCTTAAGGTATTTTTTTCCAAAAAGTTAAAACAGTGAAAAAGTAGCTCAAATTATATTATATTGAAGCTCATGGACCTCATAAGATATCTTCAAATGTTGCAGACCAAAATTGATACCTTAACAAAATTCACGAACAAAAAAAAATATTCCCTCACAAAAGAAAGATAACTGAAATAAACTTTGAACCTCAAGTATGAATTATCAAGGCTGGGAAGATTTCAAGTTAAGATAGAGACCAAGTAGAACAACTTAGGCGCATTTTCACACTGCGATATTATACATTAAACACTACAACTGGTCCGGTTTCTAGGCAGATTTGCTACAACTATGCTGTCATCTGAATCCTCTTCTGCAAACCTTCCATGGAAAGCTCAACTACTGAATTAGAATCCGAAGAAACCAAGCTCACTTGCTTTCTCCTTCTCAAACGTCTCAAAATATTGGTAGATGATCGTCACTGCAAGAAGGATTCCAGTCCCTGAACCGATGGCGCCCATGAAATCCGCCAAGACAGCCAATGCACCGATGCAAATTCCTCCAAAAGCTGCAGCGGTTGGAATATAGCGGTTCAACTCCTTCTGCAGATTGGAATCCCTGTGTCCAGGCATAACCATTTGTTGCTCCTGCAGAATATCACCAATAAGACAATACTATCAGTTACCTGCTTTTACTGGGATTGGTGGATTTCCCACTATAAGTATATATCTTGCCTTGAGCTGCTTGGCGACATCTTTGGCCGAGGATCCAGAAACTTCAATCCAGGTCTTGGAGAACAGGGCACACGCGGATAGCATGAATACTATGTACAGAAGTGCATGGAAGGGATTTGCTGCCACATCTGCTAAGCTGGGATGAGATGGCAAAGAACAGAAAGTTTAATAAGCACTTCACAAATTAAGTGGGATGGAAATCAACTTTGGTTATGGTTTAATAAATTGATGCGCCCGGGAAAAGGTAGTCTTGATGCTTTAAAATTTTACCTTGACGGAGCAGTAACGTAGTAAGCAAGGCCGCCAACTGGAATTGACTGACCGGAATACTCAGATTCCTTCCATGTACCCAACAGGTTGACCAAGAAATTTCCACCATATTTCTTGTATAACAACTGCATGAAGGCCGGTATAAATCATGAAATGAGTTGTAGTGAAGGCAATACAGAACAATAGAAATTTAGTACTAACAAGAAGTAGGCCTACCTGAGAAATGAAGTAAAGATTGGATACAAGGGCAGACTGGAGAATAATGGGCATGTTGGAGGTGTAAAAAAGCTTGATTGGGTAGGAGCCTTGTTTTCCACGGGCATTTTTAGATCTCACGGGCAAAACCACTCTAAAACCTTGGAAATATATCACGATGAGGAAGATCAATATGGTAGCGAGAAGATTGGTTACGTTTGGAAGATTCTGGCGGTAAAATGCCTCGCGAAGTGCACGGACTTTGTCTGTTCTGGTTATAAGCAAATGGAACAATGCGATGACAGCACCTTCAAACTCAGCACCTCGGCCACTATTGATGGTTGTAGGGCTGAATGCTTTCCAGATAATATTTTCACTGCAATGGAAGTAAAGAAAGTTTATGCATTGCCAAGAGCTAATTTAATAAAGAATCTAACTAAAATCTCCATGTTTACCAGATATTGGTTGCAATGAACAAGGAAATCCCAGAGCCAAGACCATAACCCTTTTGAAGCAGCTCATCTAAACAAATCACAATAATACCAGCAAAGCACAGTTGCAGAATAATCAGAATAGCATTCCCAACTCCAAGCTGACCAACACTTCCATACATTCCTGAGAGAAGGTAAGCAACAGCCTCGCCGACAGCAATCAAGATACCAAGAAGCTTCTGAGCACCATTTCTGAGGCCAAAACACAATCCAATTGAAACAAGATAGGGGTGATATTTGTGTGAAGAAATTGAATAGAAAGCACAAAATTGAATAACTTACAATAGTGCACGGTCCTCTCGGACATTGTTATCAACTTCAATGATTTTAGACCCAGCCAGGAGCTGCATCACCAGTCCAGATGTGACAATGGGAGTGATACCCAGCTCCATGACAGTTCCACGGCTTGATGCGAGAATAGCACGCATCCAGTAGAAAGGGTCACCTCCAGTAGTGGAATGAATGCCATATAGAGGAAGTTGGCTGCAAACCAAGAATATGAAAAGTGAAATCACAGTGTATATAACTTTCTCTCTGAAGGGAATCTTCCTGTCCGCGCTTTGAACTTCGGGAAGAAACGAAAGGAATGGTTTCACAAGATGCAACACCCTAAATCCTCCTCCCATTTTTTGGAAAACTTCCAGGCCTGCAATATACCATTGTATAGATGTTTAAATGAGCCATGCCTCTTCAATACAATTAATCTAAACACAAATGTACATCAAACATAATGGATAGTAAAATTGTCTAGAACATGGGGCAGTTCTATTCAACAAGGGGGTATTCGGTTTGCAAGATTGTATCCCGGATTAAATATGTAGTGTATTTGGTTCATGAGATTCAATTTCACAATTCAATCCTAGATGGATAATCATAGGTTAATTAGTCATACCTAACCCCCGGTGACTAAAATAATCTCACAACTCAATCCTAGATTATATTTCGGTACTATTTTATCTAGGAAATCGAACAGCACCCAAATGAACATTGACAGTTCGTAAAGTAACAAATCACTATTGATGCTAAATGCAACTTTTATTCAAGACTTAAAGCAGCTCATGCACAATTTCTTGAAGCTTGAGTTGTAAATAATCCAACCTATTGCATGATATTGAGAGCAGAATGATATCACAACACAAATATCAATCCAGAATACAGAGCTTCACAACAATTGATTACAGTCACAGAAAAAATAAGCTCAGTAACTTGAGGTTCCCTTTAATCTGGCAGATTTAAAACAAAAAAATCTGAAGCTCCAAAATAAAACTACTGGAACAATCAATTCTCATTACTCAAACTTATAAACAACATGCACCGGAAATACTAAAACAAATAAATAATCAAACACTAATTACAGATTAGAAGAAAAATGGAAAATTGATGTAGCGAAACTCACAGTTGAGAGTGGAACACCGCACTACGGAGTAAACGGCGTTACAACTTATATACTGAGATTTTTTGAAGTGTTGTGCAGGTTTGGCAATTCTAACACGTCATATCATAGCCAACACCTGTCAACTCCCTTCTACCACGATGTACTTCATCAAGTTTGAAATAGTTTGATGCAATGAGGAGAATGTTTCTTTAATTTAATCAAGAGTAAAATAATACTACACTTTAGGAATGTTTCTTTTTTTACTTTAAATCAAAGAGTAACATAATTTCATAAGGGGGTAGATAAGAACTTAAACTGTGCAAAATTCAGAAAATATGCTGTATTAAAATTTAAGATACCAAAGTATCCGAAAATTTCAAGCTAATACAAGACTAAATAGAAAAACTTGGGGATATCTTCGCTCTGAAATCTGTCTTGAGGGAAAAATAAATACTACCACTACAACTAAAATACAAAGTGGTTTCTAGGCACATTTGCTAAAAATTTTGGAAGCTCCAGTTTGTGCAGTATAAACTATCCATAGCGGTTGAGGAATATGGAAAGTGGTGCTTAAAAGCCAAAGAAACCAAGCTCGCTAGCTTTCTCCTTCTCAAACGTCTCGAAATACTGATAGATGATTGTCACGGCGAGAAGAATTCCAGTTCCTGAACCGATGGCGCCCATGAAATCTGCCAACACAGTCAATGCACCAATGCACATTCCTCCAAAAGCTGCGGCGGTTGGGATATAGCGATTGAGTTCCTTCTGTAAATTCGAATCCCTGTGGCCAGGCATAACCATTTGTTGCTCCTACAGAGATATCAGCAGGATTGCATAATATCAGTAAGGCATGTATGGGATGTCGTAGCAGCATTAATGGTGCTAAGAAAATGGGTTAAATTAATGGAAAGGGTATGAGAGTAAAATGAATTTTATTTTATAAAGCACAATCATGATTATAGAGAAAAAAATTATTGAAATGTGGGATTATAGTATTAAGCAAAATTGAAATTCATAAATAGGCTGTTTAGAAATTCTTGCCTTGAGCTGCTTGGCGACATCTCTGGCAGAGGATCCAGAAACTTCAATCCAGGTTTTTGAGAACAGGGCACATGCAGATAGCATGAATACTATGTAGAAAAGTGCGTGGAAAGGATTTGCTGCCACATCTGCTAAGCTGTAAAACAGATGGTGGAGAAAAGATTCAATAAGTACTTGCAGTAAAATGGATATCGAATATAACATGAGGTTATTGCTTTCTTATAATCCTCAAATTTGCACACTGGATAAGGTAGTCACACATAATACAAAAGAGACCTGTTTAATCCACCAACAGTTACAAAGGTTTACCTTGATGGAGCAGTGACATAGTAAGCAAGGCCACCAACTGGAATCGATTGACCTGAATATCCAGATTCCTTCCATGTGCCCAATAAGTTGACCAAGAAATTTCCACCATATTTCTTGTATAACAACTGCATGATGGAAGTACAAAGTGATGAAATGAAGTTCAAGAGAGGCAATAATAAAACTAAGAAAATCAGTAACTAGAATTAGGCTTACCTGAGAAATGAAGTAAAGATTGGATACAAGGGCAGACTGAAGAATAATGGGCATGTTGGAGGTGTAGAAAAGCTTAATTGGGTATGAGCCTTGTTGTCCACGAGCATTTTTAGATCTCACAGGCAACACCACTCTAAAACCTTGGAAATATATCACGATGAGGAAGATCAGCACGGTAGCAAGAAGATTGGTCACATTTGGAAGGTTCTGCCGGTAAAATGCCTCTCGAAGTGCACGAACTTTATCGGTTCTAGTTATAAGCAAATGGAACAATGCAATGACAGCCCCTTCAAACTCAGCACCTCGGCCACTATTGATAGTTGTAGGGCTGAATGCTTTCCAGATAATACTTTCACTGCAAATTGAAAGTAGAAAAGTTTATTGCATTTAATTGCCAACAGCTAAATTGCTGGACAATTAGTCCTAGTCTCCTATCAATTGAAAACGTAATAAAAGTTCAGTTATTTACCAGATATTGGTAGCAATGAACAAGGAAATCCCAGAACCAAGACCATAACCCTTTTGAAGCAGCTCATCTAAGCAAATCACAATTATACCAGCAAAACATAGTTGCAGAATAATCAAGATAGCATTCCCCACTCCAAGCTGACCAACACTTCCATACATTCCAGAGAGGACATAAGCAACAGCCTCGCCAACAGCAATCAAGATACCGAGAAGCTTCTGAGCACCATTCCTGAGGCCAAAACAAGATTAGACTGAGTCAAGCAGATGCCTCTGATACATATGAACCAATTGGACGAGATAAAAAATGATCACTGTGTGAATAGAAAGCACAAAACGAATAACTTACAATAGTGCCCGGTCCTCACGGACATTGTTGTCAACTTCAATTATTTTAGACCCAGCCAGAAGCTGCATCACCAGTCCAGATGTGACAATGGGAGTGATACCCAACTCCATGACAGTTCCACGGCTTGATGCGAGAATAGCACGCATCCAGTAGAAAGGGTCACCTCCAGTAGTGGAATGAATGCCATACAGAGGAAGCTGGCTGCACACCAAGAATATGAAAAGAGAAATCACAGTGTATATAACTTTCTCTCTGAAGGGGATCTTCCTGTCCGCGCTTTGAACTTCGGGCAGAAACGAAAGGAAAGGTTTCACAAGATGCAACACCCTAAATCCTCCTCCCATCTTTCAGAGATGAACACAAACTCACAAGCCTGCAGAGACACCATTACAAACATGAAAATTTGAGCCGTGCCTCTTCAATACAATTCAGTCCAAACCTTATTCAAAACTGGCATAATGAGCAAGTAAAATCGAAACAATAAAATTGCCCAATAACAATAAAATTCTGCTCGATTAGGTTCCTAATAATCGCGAATACCTTTGACTTTCGATAAATCAGGCACGATTAGATCTAAAACAACTAATCTCAAGTTCGAAAACTCTAAAATCCGGAACAATCAGTTCATCTCACTACTCAAAAACCCTATCAACAGAATGTACCGATAAACGAAAAAGAGGAAAGTGCAAAAACAACACAGATCAATTGAACACCAATTACAGATGCGCAGCAATAAGCGAGAAAGTGGAAGTTGATGCAACGAAACTCACCGTTAAACAAGAGATCTGAATTTGAAAGAAGGTAGACTTGAGGCGGAATGCCTCGAGCAACCAGAGTTTGAAGTTTTCAACGTGTTTGGTTTTTGGTTGCGTTGACAAACTCTACTGCTTATTTATTCTAATTTTTTTTATGAGTTTGATTTAGGAAAGGAAACACATAATTCTATCCATTTATAATTATGAAAATACAGAATTTAGAAATAGATCAAATCCATTAAAAATTAATTTAATTTATTTTTCTCCTAAGATTGATTTAAGAATGGAAACACATAATTCTATCCCACGGTGTCTTAATATGATGAAATAATTAATTTATTATTATAATACAGATTAGAATATATTCTCAAAGAAGTACATAAATCAAATCCTCTAAAATTTAGTTTTTTGTCGAGATTGATTTAGGAATGGAAACACATTTATAATACTATCCCACGGCCCACGCAAAGAAATACTACATCAAATCCAATCCTCTAAAAATCATAAAATAAAATTTGGATGAGGATCGGGATTAAGATTAAGATTGACGTACATATCTAATCTAATCATAAAAGCGGTAAAAAATAACAAGAAATCCAGCAAAACCGTTGAAAGATAGTGGACACCCAAACCTCACACTTTCTCAGAGTTGGGAAACACCGAGGCTTGCCCCTGCCCTCTTCCCCAACTATCTGTATGATATAGAGAGAGAGAGCGGGAGGGAAAGAGGTAGATATTCGTGCTTACCCTAACACCAAAAATCAATTTGACTAATTGTCCCCCTCCTCTCTTATTTTTCCTTATACGGTTTTCACAATAACCTTCAATTGTGGTGAGATAACTTCTGTGACGGGGCAGCATGGGTTGCGCTGGATCGCGTGATAAATTAGATGGTACTGTTTCTTTCTCCATTGTGTTGCCACTCTTTTTGTAATTCTTGTATCACTAGCTTGTTGTTGCTGATTCGATTAGGTATTTGATCTCATTGCTGCTTTGTTTTGTTGCTCATAGAGTTTTGGTTAGTGTAGCAGTTGGGGTTTAATCTTTATTCTGTAATTACTGTTTCATGTCTAATCATTTATTGTTCAGTTTCTATGGAAATTCACTAATCTGATTATAGACTTAAACAGTATGTTGTTGTCTCTGTGTTCTTCTAGTTCATTTCAGTTGTGAATTGAAGTGGCCAGCAATTCTGTCTTGTGCTCCTTCCCTTTCCAGTTTCAGCCTTTTATTAGCTCTCTCATATAGATTGCCCTAATTTGGTGTGCTGTGGTTGTTAAATAGCACCAAGCTATTGTATCATTTTCTTTCTTCTTTGAGTGTATATATGCCTGGGCTTTCCATTCGTATCACTGGATAAGAGTCAGTTCTTGATTGTTCAGTGTTTAGTTGCTCCTAAAAAAGATAGCTTTTAGTTTTCACATCTGCACACAGAAATGAAAATCTTGAGTTGAATGTTTTTCTTTTGTTTTTCCTGTTTCTTGTTGTAAACAAAGCTGCTTCGGCATCTGTTTGGATTTCTGGAATGATAAGTTACCATGCATGATGATTCCCAATTTCAAAACTGGATGAAGAAGAAGAACAAAGGATACATGAAAAACTTGAGAAGCTATCAGGATAATAGTGTAATAAGTAATGGAAATACTTATCTAGTATTTTTGCTTTCAAGAATATGCATACCTTAAATATCAATACACATGGAATTCTGGGATGCATATAGTTGCATACGAAGAGATTGAGGATGTGATAACTTAGTGATGTTGGGAATTTGTTCCGGTGACATATCACATACTGAATGATGGGTGTTATTTAATGCTCTTTGGACATCTATTTGTGCTTGTTACCCATTATGTTGCATTGTAAGTTGTAACACTGTTTGTGAGTACGCTTGCTTGGTAAACAGCCCTTAAATGTTGCTCCACTGTGCCTAAATCCAGAAACTTCGAAGAAGATACGGAAACCAAAGGCATGGAAGCACTCAGAAGCCATAACCAGAGAACAGCTAACGAAGATGCGTGAGGAGTTCTGGGACACTGCTCCGCACTATGGTGGTAGGAAAGGTAGTAACTAATGATAGCTCTCTGCAATGTGGAAATACCTTATGTTCGAATCATGGTTTATGCACTTACACTTGTGGGTTTATTCTTTATTAGGTTTGGACCATCTGATCTGGTATATATTTTTTAAAAATTTAAGTTTAAAAGAACCAACACCAGCCTACTGTAAATAAAATCTAGTTGTGGTTAATGTCTTGCATCTTGTAAATGATCAATTAATAATGTTGTAAAATAACCTTTTGTTGTCCATATATGTTGAATTGAATATGGACCTGTGGCATTGTTAAACTTAGCTGATAAAGTGCTAGTAGAATGTTCAGTTTAGGTATTACCAGAGGAGTACAATGATACACAAATATTCTAGTACCAGCAAGGGATGTAATGGTTATTAGTATTGCATGCATCTTTGGAAGCTGTAGTGGAATGGTATTATTAGTAACTCCTTTCATTTGTTGTTGTAGATGGCTTTACATCCTACCTGATTTTGGGTAACACATTTTAATGATATCGGAAACACCTGTATTGTTAGCTTCTGCTACTTTAGTTCCTTTTAAGCTTCAAGTAATTTACTTTTCCATATTGATACGTTTTCTCTGCTTTCACATGCTCAATTGTTCATGATATCTTCATTTTGATTCCGTCTCGAGTCTCTGAATGAATGGAACTGACAATTACTACTACACCTTTTACACTGAATATAAGATCTCACACGTAAGGTGTGAGTTTGAGCTTACTCTTTGTGCAGCATGATGAATAAAATGCATATGGTTCCAATTCCATTATGCACTTCAGTGCTAGGTGACTAGGTCCTATGTCAAGTTAGACCTCTAAACCCGGGACACATAATGAGGGACGGAGGGAGTAGCAAAAATGGTGTTAATATGAGATCAATGCATTTTATGCATTTTTCAGACTTCTGGAATAGTATTCTGTTATCAATAAAATGAGAGGTTCATTGTCAGTTTAACCAAACTAGAAATACTCTTGAATTTGGTTCTCTTTGCTGTTGCTTCATTTCATCTTTTCCATAAAATCACCAGAGATCTGGGATGCTCTCCGGGCTGCGGCTGAAGCTGATTTGACTCTTGCCCAAACAATTGTGGATAGTGTTGGCATTATTATTCAAAATCCCGACTTAACAATCTGCTACGATGAAAGAGGTTGGTGAATTTTCCTCTACAATCAATGTCTATCCAGTATATCATCTTTAATGGAATCTGTCATTTTTCAGGTGCAAAATACGAGTTGCCCAAATATGTTGTGAGCGAGCCTACAAATCTGATTCGTGACAGTCGAAAAGATACCAGTAATACGTAAATTGGCCTCGTTGTGATTCTTGTTTCTAAATGCATCATCCCACTTAAATTCCTTCTCAATTGCAAATTTTCAATGTACTGAATATCTAGTATGAAGCTCTTGGCATTATACAATTTTGCTTTGGATGATTGAACCACAACCACCTAATGTTCTCTCTTTTGGCTTATGTTTGGCTGCATCATAGTATTATTGTCGTATGGATATATATATTTGCTATTTGCACCTCTGACAGCAAATAAAGCTGCTTTATTTTCCATCCATTTCATTTCTGGATTTAGGATTTTAGAAAAAGGGTTAAGACATTCTATGTTGTAATGTTTCCTCCTACAACTGATCTCTCTCTCTTTCTCTCTCTCACACACACACACACACTTGGATAGGGTGCATGCATTTCCTAGCAATTATTGATCAGCTGGGCTGGCATGGAGGGGTCAGTTTGCCCATTAGAGCAAATATGGCGGTTACCTAACCAAAAGATTATTTATTTAATTGAGGTTATAGGAAGAAATTAAATTCTGTAAAATGTTCACAACATCAAACGAAGGAAAAGTGGAACTAAAATAAAAGGCGACTGAACTGAACTCTGCACGTGTAAACTACCAGGCATGGAGTTCTCATACTGAGTACTTTTTGTAGGTATATGATGGTATTTAGTAGGTGTTTCAAAAACCAAAGTATACTTGAGATTAAACCATGCTATTTAGTAGTGTCATAATTATATTCTTCACTTTCAATTAAATTAAGGTGTTCCGAATTAAACAATTAACTCCACAAGTACATGAACTCAAAAGGTTCAGATAGTCAAGAATCATGATTACAAGGAGATTGTGTGTGCTACTTTCACTTCCTTTCCCTCAAAGTAAGTGTAAAACATTAACTTGAGATGCACAATCACTAAAGAAATCGAAAAGCCCCGGAAAAATTAGTTAGTTTTGTTAGGTTTGGATGCTACAATATGTAACCTCAAATATTGTGAAGATTTTACACCCCCAAGCTAGTGACAAATGTACATATATAATTGGACTTTTTAGGTATTTTTCATTAAAAAAATGAATTCATAAACATTAATTAATTTCAAAGAAATTAATTGTATATTACATATTAATTCTTGTGCAATAATTTATGAAAAATTAAATTTTCAAACTCAATACTTACATATTCCAGAAACGGTTAATCTTTTTTTATTGGATATTAGTACATAATTATATCCAAATCAAGCTTAAAATCATGTGTGTATTCTTCACAATCTTTCATATCATCTGTCTTTTATTTCTATAAAATAAATATTAAGACTCTTATACTCCAACCGTCCTACCATAAGCGACCTATATTTTTTTTCAGGGTGTAAATCTAAACCGAGTCATTTTCTTTTTAGTAAAAATACATATTTATTCTCTCCCAACTTAACACTCTAAACCACGTGCCCAAAAAAATCACCTCGTCTAAAATTCCAATTCAATTTAATTTAAGGGCATTATGTGCATACAACTTATGTACATTTATTTTTATTCATCTTATTCTAAAAGCAATTAATTAATGAACAAAATACAATATCAAAACTCACAAACAAATCCAATCTCATATCCAATAATATTTATAAATATACGTGTATTTGATTTAAAAATTGACCAGATTTTACAAAATTTGGGTGTTGTTATATAGGAGAATCAAAGCCTTTACAAACTCACTTTACTAGGGGCAGTGGGGCACCAAACACCAGTAAGATCACCACCTTCCATAAGAAACACAGATCCTCCAAATGTGGTCCATATGTTTGCGATCTTAAATAATCCAATTATTTGACACAAAATATTACATATTCATAGCTAGTGTCTAGTGATAATTGATAGATATGAGTGATTAGGAAGATAAGCCAAGTTGCATATGAAGAAAAGCATGCAAATCAAGCTCTCAACTTCAATAAGAATGCATGCACCTCGCCGGCCCCTTCTCTAATTAATTAATCAATTGCAAGAATTAATAAATAACCTACTAATTAAAATATTGATTTACAATATATTTAATTCATTTTTAATAGAATTTTCGGACGTTAGTTTTTGGCGTTAATTTGGTAGCAAAATTGAGAAGAAATTAAAAATCTACTGCATTTTTTACATGGCTCAGGTTTTCTAGGATTCAACTGTGCATTATTTGTATTGAATATATATTCAAAGAGATAGTACTGAATCAATGAATGGAAATTAATAATTCAGGTAGTGACAAGTTAGCAAACAAATGAAACATGTCCTGCCTCCAATCTTTCTTGATTTACTTGTCGCGGTTTCTTTGTTTTTTTAGATGATTATTAGCATGACTTTTCTAATTGTAAAGAATTAATATTGTTACAATTAAACTTCGTTTTCTCCTACTAAAACATTACAATGTGCATTGTTTTCATCACAAAATAGTGCCATAAGCCCATAAGTTAATTAAAACGAGAACCCCTCTTTAACAGGAGAACATGATAATCATTTGTAGTCCTTTTTGTTAAGTGTAATTTATTTTCACTCTGAATATAATTTTATTGTATGATTAAATAAATCACATTCTCACAATTACAGAAATTGGAGTATAATCAATCCATATATAACATGTTTCCTTTTTAAAAAATACTGTCTCTAAATGACTTTGTACTGGTATTTTTTTTTTGTCAAGAACAAAATTAATGTAAAATTGAAATGAAAATTTAAACACAAAAGAAAGGGATATGATTGTACAAAGTCCACTTCACACCCACACTTATAGTAATTCATGCAATTTGTAAACATAGAGAATTTATGTGTGCTTGACTCTTTTTTAAGTAAAATTAAGGACGAAATTTCAAATAATTTGGCAACTTAATTATTTTCCCATATTTTTCTGGTCAGATGAATTGAATTGAGTAAGTTCCTAACCTGCGGGCCCACTCTCAACGTTATTTTTAACCTTAAAGGAAATTAATTAACAGCATTTTAATTACTAAAATTAAGTTTATTAAAATCAATTTAAAAGAGAGTCACTGTTCAAACTACTTTCATTATAAACTCGATTTATGATCGCGACTGTACTAACTAACTCCCTGCAAACTGTCACCATCACCACCACCACCACCACCTCTTTCTCTCTTCGCAAAACTGAAACCT
Organism: Salvia hispanica; assembly: GCF_023119035.1. Taxonomy (NCBI): domain Eukaryota; kingdom Viridiplantae; phylum Streptophyta; class Magnoliopsida; order Lamiales; family Lamiaceae; genus Salvia; species Salvia hispanica. Next base: position 7,161,918 of record NC_062967.1, on the reverse strand, counting down.
CTTCAAATTCAGTGCAATCATAGCAAAGAGAGATCTGATTTCTTAGAAATCTCGCAGAAATGGAGCTTACGATAGCAACATCCAGCTTGTTTTGGAAATGCGGTCTATAACTCCATGATTCAGGTGAATCTCTGCTCTTCTCTTCTATTCATTGCTAAAAATTAACTTGATTTACTGATTAATTTATGCTGAAGCTGCGTAAGTCGGCGGAGTTTGCCGAAATTGAAGACGATCTCTCTCTCTCTCCCTCTGGTGATCAATTGATTAGGTTTCGAATCATGGCTGAGAACGGCGATGGTGATAGTATACACAGATACGTTAATGGCAGCATAAGCGATCATCTGCAAAACCACATTCATCTGACGAATTGCATCCATTTGAAGAACCATGTGCACAAGCAGAGTCCATCCGCGGCTGACGCGACTCACTTGAGAGACCTCGTCGCGCTTCATAGGTTGAGGCGTCTGAGAGGTCCTTCCGACGACACTCGCGCTGCTTCTCTAATTGACGATGCGATCCTTCACATACGGGAGAGAAGGTTCGAGAATGGCGGAGAGTGTTCGATGAAGAGAGAGGAATCGAATAGGAATTGGGGGAATGATAAGAGTGTGAACATGAAAGACATGCCCCTTCAAGCAGAGGAGACGGGTGAGGAACCGGCAAGAAGCACAAACAGCCATGGAAAGGTTGTGAAGAAGGAGAAAAGGCGCAGATTTCGCAGTGGAAGAAGAAATCGGCCTAGTTTAGCAGCACGAGATGCTAAAACTAGGGCTGAAACGTCCAACACATTTGTCCAAGGGGATGAGGATGATGTTGATCAGAATTGCAGCAGTATTCACTCCAATAAGTGTGGAATTCCATTGAATTGGTCGAGCATTCATCACAGAGGAAAGTCGTTCCTTGAGGTGACTGGCCGGAGCCTCTCTCGTGGCTTATCTGAATCACGGTCGAATAAAGAAGGCGCCATCTCTGATAAACCTATCACTTCAGAGAACTCCAGTCAATCTACCAAGTCTGGTGGAGAAGCATTACCTCTGCTTCTTGATGCATCTGAATCTCAGAAAAGTATTGATAGCGTTCCTTGGATTGATGATGACTCGGGGGAATTAAGTCTTACTGAAATGCGTTCATCAGTTCCGGGGCAGCATCGAAACTTCACTCAGAAATACATGCCAAGAACATTCAGTGATGTGGTTGGTCAGAGCCTGGTAGTGCAGGCTCTCTCAAATGCTGTGATGACGAAGAAAATTGGATTGATGTACGCGTTTTATGGGCCTCACGGAACTGGCAAAACCACGTGCGCGCGTATATTTGCTAGAGCCTTAAACTGCCAGTTTGTGGAGAGCTCCAAACCCTGTGGATTTTGTGACCCTTGCATTGCAGATGAGAAGGGGAAGAGCAGAAACATAAGGCACATAGGTCCGGTTGATAATATCAACTCCCAAGGCTTGCTTGAACTCTTTCAGAATCTTTTAGCTTGCCAACACAGGTCACAGTATGGCGTGTTCATTATTGATGAGTGTGATGCTATGGATTCTGATTGCTGGAGTGTAGTCTTGAAGGTTATCCGTGGGGCCCCGAGTCGCGTGGTGATCATTCTTGTCTGCTCGAGTCTTGATGCTTTGCCCCATGTGATAGTATCCAGGTGCGAGAAGTTCTCCTTCACCAAGCTGAAAGAAGCAGAGATGGTGCGTGCGTTGCAGCTGATAGCGAGGAAGGAAGATGTAGACATTGATAGAGATGCTCTTAAGCTGATTGCATCGAGGTCTTGTGGATCTCTGAGAGATGCAGAGATGACACTGGAGCAGTTGAGCTTGCTCGGGGGGGAGATCTCTCTCGGCTTGGTGCAGAAACTGGTATATATATATGTGCATCCATCATCCATTATTCTTCAACAAATGAGAAATATGTTCATTTTCTGTTTGTTTTTGCCTTACAGATTGGACTGATTTCAGATGAGAAGTTGGTGGATCTTCTTGATTTTGCACTATCTGCTGACACAATCAACACAGTGAAGAATCTGAGAGATATCATGTCATCCGGTGTTGAGCCATTAGCTCTATTGTCACAGCTAGCCACAATCATCACTGATATTCTTGCTGGAAGCTATCATATGGCAAAACAATGGCCTAAGAGGAAGTTCTTCCACCAGCAAGCTTGTAAATAAAGCCTTTTTTTAAAATATTCCTTAGCCTTTTTTTTTAATCTATGGTGTTACTGTGTCCTAATGAAGTTTTATGACTGTGACAGTATCCAAGGCAGATATGGAGAAGCTGCGGCATGCACTGAAAACACTGTCTGAATCCGAGAAGCAGTTGAGGGTGTCGAGTGAGCGGATGACTTGGCTCACGGCTGCATTGCTGCAGCTGGCTCCTGATCAGCGCTACACGGCCCTGAGTTCGTCTTCCGTTTTTAGTTCGTATCGCAGTTGGGATGGAGTAGAATCTTCACCAAAAAGGAGTGCAGATGGGATTGAAGAGATTTGGTTGAAAGTTCTTGAAAACATCAAAATAAAGAGCTTGAAAGAGTTCATGCACAAGGAAGGGAAGATGGCTTCCATGAGCTATGATCCAGGTACTTAAATAGTTAAATCCAATGCCTACTCTATTTTGTTTTGTCTTTACTTTTCATATACTAAGATGTGATGACTTTGCAGCTCCAACAGTGCAACTGGTGTTCAATTCACAGCTAACAAAGTCCGTGGTAGAAAAATTCAGTTCACGCATCATACAAGCATTTGAGGCAGTTCTTGGATCGGCAGTAACCATTGAGATCAGGCAATGGTCGAGAGAAGGTACCGGGGCAGGGGTTATTGTGCTACAAGGACAACAAGTATCGGCTTCGGATGACTTTCAAAGTGAGTCTGAGAGGAACAATCAAAGTGTTTCTGCAGATGATGAGCCAGAATTGAATGAGAGAAAGCAGAGGCTTGGCATTGTTAGAAGAAGGGTGACTCTTGGTCATGTGATCAAGCATGCCGATGCGCGTGAAGCAGCCTCCAGAGCTGCTGACAAGCTTGAACAAGAAAATATGTAAGCATTGTTATTGTAGATTTGATCTTATATAATATATGTACAATCTGTGCAGTGTAGCAACATTTAAACTTTTATTTGGTGTAACATTTTATGTGCAGAAGAAGACTAGAAGCAAGATCAAGGAGATTGCTCTGCTGGAAGCCACCAAAAATTAGACATCATAAGGTTGAATTTTGAATATTGTGTTGAACACATTTATTCTCTTATTCAATTGCAAATGCAATATATTTACTAATTTTGGTTTCTTTGCAGGTTTTATGGTTGAAATTTAGAAGAAGAAAACCACAAAGCTTTCGGAAATTTGTTTCCTGCGGAAGGTGTCTTTCTACAAGGTCTCAAATCTCAATAGGATATTAACCTAATCTCGTTTAGATTTTGAGCAAAGAGTCATTTTATTAAGATGTCACTAAATTTTTATATAGTTGTGATTTTTTAAAAAGTAAAAAGTGTCGATTCATCACAGGGCAAAAGCCCAATTCTGTGTAGGCCTGTTGTAATTTATTTTAAAAATATCTTATTGGGCTATAATCAATTCACCTGCCCAATTATCTTATCGAATTGCTTTGTATAATTAGCAGGTAATTACCTTCATTAATGATAAATGAGAATATATAGTTTTTTTTTCAGTCTTTGAAATCCCATATATTTTTTTTTCAGTTTAACCATTGAATGTCATATAAAAGGGGACTTGTTGATTATTTCTCTGCAATATTTTCATAAAAATATTACTAATATAATAAGAATAATGAATTATGAAGTGCACGTTTATTTGGTGTAATTGGAGTTAGTATTAAAATCGACAAGAGTGAGCGAATGCCCCACCAAACGCAGTGACATTTGTGATTTTAGAAAAAATAATTGTACAAAAAGTTCACTTGAATTCCTAATTAGGAAGTTAGTTTAGACATAGTCCGTGGTCGGCTGCTTTGAATCTCATTTTCCAAAAGTTTGTCCTCTATTACTCTACTATTCTATTACTCTATAGGCCACGCATCGTTACAAACCAATCTAGTGATGACAAATTGGTTTCAGAAAATAAAGGATTCAGAAAACAAAATTATGGGGTTGCAATAAGGGTTTAGCCATCACTTGCAATAAATGAGGAACGAAAATGAACCACAACCTCAAAGGATTTGGATGGAGCCGCTGCATTATGTAATTAATGATGACTCGAAAGATTTATATTTTCCAGCCCTCATATGCTAGTGATAGGTGTCGACCCTGACTCTACCTGTTTCTAGTGTTGTATACAAGAAAAAGAGTCACAAATGTGTTTGTGGTGCGGGTGGAGGTGGGCTTTAAATGGTGTATAATTTCCTACACCATTGATACAAAATATTGACAAAATGATGTTTGGCAAATTGATATTGTTGTGATATCTATATCAAATTAACTTTTTTGTTTTCAAATGGTAGGATTGGAAAGTGATAAGATAGGGGCAATTTAAACAATTTCAATTTGACATGTAAATATTTTATGATTTGTTTTCCGGTTGCTAATGCGACTAGTCAAAAGTGTCCAGGTAGATTTAAGAATGAAATTAATGTACTAGGCTCTATTATTTTACCGGAAGTATGGTTTATTTATTGAAGAAAGGATAAGTTTTTATTTTCGATAAATTGATTAATGTGGTTTATCAGTTTGATTATATGGGTAGAACAACGCAACTGCAACTATTGTTTCTCCAAATTTGGTGAATTGTTATTTTTAATTTTTTTATTCTCAACGTGACTAACCAACATAAGAGCATCCGCAATGGTCGGCTAGCGACCGGCTAGCCGATTCGTCGCGCTGGCCGATCGGCTAGCCGAACCATTGCAGTCGGCCAGCGCAAAATCGGCGAGCGGATCGGCGTGGGCTCGCCGATCGCTCGTCGCTGGCCGAAACGCTAGCCGATCGGCTAGCCGCCATTGTGGAGGCCCGATCGGCCAGCGCCGATTTTCATATATTTTTTTTTTTAAATCATATATAAACGCGATTTTCGTTTCATTTTCATTTGCACCACTTGTTTTAACGAGTTTTCTCTCTCTCTAACTTTACTGTTCAAGAGCATCATCGAGCGATGGATCACGCGGGTGGTAGCGGTAGCGGTAGCGGTAGCGGTAGTGGTGGGGATCCTGAGGAGTACGAACGGAGGATGAACGAGGCTATGGAGGCCTACATGAACCGCGGGATGGAGCGGTACATGCCTATGGTGGAACAGCAGGCGATACCTCGCCCTCCACGAGTTGTCCACCACCGAGCAGTGATTGATCGGGATCACGTAGCTGCACATCAGCGGCTGTACGAGGACTACTTTGCAGAGTACCCGCGG